>NC_059226.1:39976745-39979245 GCF_020615455.1 Coregonus clupeaformis
TGGCTGCTTTTCCTCCAACTCATCCCAAACCATCTCAATTGGTTAGAGGTTGGGTGATTGTGGAGGCCAGGTCATCTGATGCAGCACTCCATCACTCTCCTTCTTGGTAAAATAGCACTTACACAGCCTGGAAGTGTGTTGGGTCAATGTCCTGTTGAAAAACAAATGATAGTCCCACTAAGCCCAAACCAGATGGGACGGCGTATCGCTGCAGAATGCTGTGGTAGCCATGATGGTTAAGTGTGCCTTGAATTCTAAATAAATAACAGACAATGTCACCAGCAAAGCACCCCCACGCCATCACACCTCCTCCTCCATGCTTCACGGTGGGAACTACACATGCAGAGATCATCCGTTCACCTACACTGCGTCTCACAAAGACACAAATCTCCAATTTGGACTCATCAGACCAAAGGACAGATTTCCACCGGTCTAATGTCCATTGCTCGTGTTTCTTGGCCCAAGCAAGTCTCTTCTTCTTATTGGTGTCCTTTAGTAGTGGTTTCTTTGCAGCAATTTGACCATGAAGGCCTGATTCACACAGTCTCCTCTGAACAGTTGATGTTGAGATGTGTCCGTTACTTGAACCCTGTAAAGCATTTATTTGTGCTGCAATTTCTGAGGCTGGTAACTCTAATGAACTTATCCTCTGCAGCAGAGGTAACTCTGGGTCTGCCTTTCCTGTGGTGGTCCTCATGAGAGCCAGTTTCATCATAGCCCTTGATGGTTTTTGCGACTGTACTTGAAGAAACTTTCAAAGTTCTTGAAATGTTCTGGATTCACTAACCTTCATGTCTTAACGTAATGATGGACTGTCGTTTCTCTTTGCTTATTTGAGCTGTTCTTGTCATTATAGGGCTATCTTCTGTATACCACCCCTACCTAGTCACAACACAACTGATTGGCTCAAACGCATTAAAGAAATTCCACAAATTAACTTTTAACAAGGTACACCTGTTAATTGAAATGCATTCCAGGTGACTACCTCATGAAGCTGGTTGAGAGAATGTCAAGAGTGTGCAAATATGTCAAAGCAAAGGGTGGCTACTTTGAAGAAACTCAAATATAACATATCTTTTGATTTGTTTAACACCTTTTTGGTTACTACATGATTCCATATGTGTTATTTCATATTTAATGTCTTCACTACTATTCTACAATGTAGAAATAGTAAAAAATTAAGAAAAACCGTTCAATGAGTAGGTGTGTCCAAACTTTTGACTGGTACTGTATATTAGAACTGGTTTGTAGCAGGATAGAGAGGGGAGGTTTCTTACCTTCTACATATACCAGAACTGGTTTGGAGCAGGATAGAGGGGAGGTTTCATACCTTCTACATATATCAGAACTGGTTTGGAGCAGGATAGAGAGAGGAGGTTTCATACCTTCTACATATATCAGAACTGGTTTGGAGCAGGATAGAGAGGGGAGGTTTCTAACCTTCTACATATATCAGAACTGGTTTGGAGCAGGATAGAGAGAGGAGGTTTCATACCTTCTACCTATACCATAACTAGTTTGCAAGGTTTCATACCTTCTTACAGAGGACCAGCTGGTGATCAAAGAGGAAGAAGACTCGTTGCTGACTGCGTCCATAGGGCTGGTAGATCCAAGACATTTCTCCTGTATAGATCAACTCTGAGCTCCGGTCTAGGATGTCATCACCCTGGGGACCATAATTATACATGGTCTTTATTTAACACTATTCAAGGACCTAAAGACGCTGGTTTGTACGGAGTGGTGTACAGTACGTACCTCCCAGTCCAGGACGGAGGCCTGCCATTGGGCGATCTTGTCAATGTTCTCCAGCCTCCTCTTCCTCTCGTTGATCTGCTGAGTGACGTTACGCATCACCGCCAGCGCCGCCGCCACGTAGCGATAGTCACTATGGAGACAGAACACACATTACAGCCACCACGTAGCGATAGTCACTATGGAGACAGAACACACATTACAGCCACCACGTAGCGATAGTCACTATTGAGACAGAACATACATTACAGCCACCACGTAGCGATAGTCACTATTGAGACAGAACACACATTACAGCCACCACGTAGCGATAGTCACCATGGAGACAGAACACACATTACAGCCACCACGTAGCGATAGTCACTATGGAGACAAAACACACATTTAGCCACCACGTAGCGATAGTCACTATGGAGACAGAACACACATTACAGCCACCACGTAGCAATAGTCACTATGGAGACAGGACACACATTAAATCCACCACGTAGTGATAGCCACTATGGAGACAGAACACACATTACAGCCACATTGTACCAATAGTCACTATGGAGACAGAACACACATTACAGCCACCACGTAGCAATAGTAACTATGGAGACAGAACACACATTACAGCCACCACGTAATGATAGTCACTATGGAGACAGAACACACATTACAGCCACCACGTAGCAATAGTAACTATGGAGACAGGACCCAGGTCATTACAGGGGGATGAATCACACCTTACAGCAGCCGCTATTGC
>NC_059226.1:39984245-40128992 GCF_020615455.1 Coregonus clupeaformis
ATGGAGCCTTTACTCAGTTAAGTAGGCAGTGTTTACTAGGTAGTGTTTGAACTCTTTAGCTGTAGTGCGTGTAGCCTTTACCAGGTAATGTATGAAGCTAACAGGAAGTGAACTGTGCTGGCTTGGATGTCATACTGTTCTTTTCAGCAGGGTTCCAGCAACTAAAGTAGATGCGTTATCAGGCCAGCCAAGTATAGCTTGGCTTGGCTTGGCTTTGCCCTCAGATGTTGGATCTTAATTTGATCCCCCTGTTGCAGGAGAACTTAAAACTTAAATGTAAAACTTTCTGTCATTTACACTTTCAGACTTGATTTTCCCAAAAAATTGATCAACCCCTACAAAAATGTCCATTAATTATAATCCACATAAAATTGCACATTTCCTGTTGCTGCATGATTATTTTCCTGCTGTAGCAAACTGGCTCAAATGAAGATCCTACATGTGTATAGTGTGAATCGGGGTAGTCAGGATACTGGGGTGACATGAGGTATCACTAACTCACCCGTACGAAGCTGGCGGGGAACCACCCCTCCTCCTCATCGATCTGACCCCACCACCAGTCCTTATTGGACGCGTCCAGCACCTTGATGACATCACCGGCCTTAAACGCCAACTCTCGGTCGGCCATGGTCACATGGTCCCATACTGCCTCAGCACTGACGATAGATCCTCCGCTTATCAACTGGAGAGAAGGAACAAGGGAAGGGAGGGAGGGAGAGAGAGAGAGGGGGGGAAGTGGGGATAGAGAAATGGAGGGCAGATAGGAAGGAGAGAGGGGGAGAGGTTGAGGAGAGAGAGAGAAAGAAAGAAAGAAAGAAAGAAAGAAAGAAAGAAAGAAAGAAAGAAAGAAAGAAAGAAAGAAAGAAAGAAAGAAAGAAAGAAAGAAAGAAAGAAAGAAATAAAAGGGGGAGGAGAGAGAGCGAGACAGAGAGAGAGAGAGAGAGAGAGAGAGAGAGAGAGAGAGAGAGAGAGAGAGAGAGAGAGAGAGAGAGAGAGAGAGAGAGAGAAAGGGAGAGCGAGAGAGAGAGAGATAGAGGGAGAGCGAGAGAGAGAGCGAGAGAGAGAGAGAGGGAGAGCGAGAGAGAGAGAGAGAGAGAGAGAGAGAGAGAGGGGGAGAAGGAGAGAGAGAGCGAGACAGAGAGGGAGAGAGGGAGAGAGAGAGAGGGAGAGAGAGAGTGAGACAGAGAGAGAGAGATTAAGTGATTATTCTCAATTCCACTGACACAAAAATACACACAATATCATCAAGCTACATTTTATTGAACTGCAATGAGACTACATTGAATTAACCTCTGTATTCCAGGCTATTAGGCAATTATCAGAAGCTTACAGCCAAGTGAAACACCATTAGCAACGATGTCATGTCAGCCACCTTAGGGAGGCACTGCTCACCAGCAAAGAGAACATGCCGAGGCATGAATCGCTAAAAATCACTATTGTATAAAAGTGTGGGTATTTAGTCAGTTTAGTCATAATTCCGTGCTCACACCCCCATCTAATCACATGTGAGTGAGTCTCTGTGCTTCAGACCCACACAGAGTAATGCATGTTAATACCAGCACCCAAAGCTAGGGACTAGAGTCATTAGCATCTCATCATCGCTAACACAACAACAACCAAGACACAATACAGTAGGTAGGTAACCCCACAATACAGTAGGTAGGTAACCCCACAATACAGTAGGTAGGTAACCCCACAATACAGTAGATAGGTAACCCCACAATACAGTAGGTAGGTAACCCCACAATACAGTAGGTAGGTAACCCCACAATACAGTAGGTAGGTAACCCCACAATACAGTAGGTACGTAACCCCACAATACAGTAGGTAGGTAACCCCACAATACAGTAGGTAGGTAACCCCACAATACAGTAGGTAGGTAACCCCACAATACAGTAGGTAGGTAACCCCACAATAAAGTAGGTAGGTAACCCCACCATACAGTAGGTAGGTAACCCCACAATACAGTAGGTAGGTAACCCCACAATACAGTAGATAGGTAACCCCACAATACAGTAGGTAGGTAACCCCACAATACAGTAGATAGGTAACCCCACAATACAGTAGGTAGGTAACCCCACAATACAGTAGGTAGGTAACCCCACAATACAGTAGATAGGTAACCCCACAATACAGTAGGTAGGTAACCCCACCATACAGTAGGTAGGTAACCCCACAATACAGTAGGTAGGTAACCCCACAATACAGTAGATAGGTAACCCCACAATACAATAGGTAGGTAACCCCACAATACAGTAGGTAGGTAACCCCACAATACAGTAGGTAGGTAACCCCACAATACAGTAGGTAGGTAACCCCACAATACAATAGGTAGGTAACCCCACAATACAGTAGATAGGTAACCCCACCATACAGTAGGTAGGTAACCCCACAATACAGTAGGTAGGTAACCCCACAATACAGTAGGTAGGTAACCCCACCAGCGTCAGCGCAGGCTCTGTGACTGACTGATTATAAAATGACAGAATAATTACAGCAGCGTTAATGTAATATAAACATCCAAGGACAAACGATTGCTCAGATTCTCTGTCAGACTCTCTCTCTCTGCACAAGTGTTACAGTGTGTGTGCTAACTGTTTGTGTGTGTGTGTGCGTGTGTGTGTCAGTGTTACCGTTAGGAAAATGTGGCGCACTGACATTTGACCGGCAGCATTTGAATTTACCGGACATTCTAGAAATTCACCGGACCCATATCAATTGGGTGCATAACCTGATTAGGGCGTCCACCCACCGTGCTCAGAATGACAGAAATGACATTTTGATTATGGTAATGAATCTTAACAGAACATGCAACTCGGGGACGCAACGACTTGCGTCCTTCTTACTGAATTCCGATGCACACTTTGAAGATGTTAGAATAACTGTCCACACTTACTTTTCCTCAGCCAACAAGACGAGTAATGGATCGCAATATCACTAGCCACTGGGCACACACTGGTTGAATCAACATCGTTTCCACGTTGAACCAATGTGGAATAGACGTTTACTTGACATCTGTGCCCAGTGGGTCGCCTATGTCAATCTACTATCCCTCATAGTAGAAAGGTTTACCTATTCTATTGGTCAGCTTGTCATTCTGTGCGAGAAAGAGATAGCCTATTCCAAACAGACTCTGGGACAGTTGTGGGACGATAGATCCCAAATTCATACGACCAGTAGGCCTAGGCTACATCACAAAAACTTTTAAAAACAATGAGTCTGATGCAACAAATCAGAACGTTTAGCTTAATATGTTGATTAACTATTATCTCTTCACATTATAAGCGCAGCAATGCGCACACGGCAGTAGGCTACACAAATGTTCGTTCCATAATGCAAATAGCGGGAAAACACCGTTGCCAAAAGTGCACCACACATGCTAGTGGTTTCATGTGACAGAGATGAAAATATCCGTTAGAAATTTAGAAAGAGGGGAGATCTAAAGATGCAACAACTAGCATGGGTTGCTAATATGACTAGGATTGAAGTTTGGCTACTGGACAATGAAAGAAAGTTGATTTGAAAACCAATAGAACATGAGATAAATAGGCTACTGTTTTCAATGGCATTTGGTCTTTATACAATTATTTTGTCTATGCTACTTTGAAGCAAGGTAAAACATGACTCATAATATGAAGTAAAACGTACAGGTTTCAAACACTTAAGTATATGTTTTCAAAATGCATAGTGCCTCTAGCTCATTGTAAAGTGGTGTGTGACGCACTGAAGCCCGCCTACTGTTGCCTATTGACTGGTGACTGGGAAGTGCGCTTCAATCACCAGTTGAGAAATAAAAATAGTAATATATTTTATCGTGGCCATCAAAACAGTTTTTAACATGTGATTGCATTTAGAATTGCTGCACAATGATTGGGCTTATAAAAGCACGTTTGACTCTGGCAGATTTTCCGCTCAAATATAAATATAATACATATAATACAAATATAAGCTCTGTTTCTGTATGGGTTAGATAGGCCACATAACGAGTAATGAAAATACACATGCAGACATTTTATTCCACTAAATTATGCAAATTAACCTATAGACCGATAAGCATGACTGGTCAAATGTATTTCCATCAACTGGTATTTCCATCAATGAATAGGCTAAAAAGCATTATTTTGCAATGGGATTTTTTTCCTTCTCCCGGACAATTAGTCTGTGGCAATTTTATTTATCAGCTTTTGGGTTTTTTTATTGTCCAAAACCCAGCTATTAGCGGCCAACGGAAACCCTGGTGTCTGTACGTCCTTCTTATTAAAGGAGCAGAGAAGACAGAGATGACATCGTTAGTCTGTTCTGAGTGGGAGCCACCACACACACACACACACACACACCTCCGCCACCCACCATTATCCATCACTCTTAGTAATGTCTCCATGTCACCTTGAGACAGGCACAGCCCCCAATACACACACACACACACACACACACACACACACACACACACACACACACACACACACACACACACACACACACACACACACACACACACAGTTCAACAGCAGTTTGCCTCTTAAACTCCGCCTCCAGCCACGTCTCCCCGTGGCCTGCTGGGATAGCTCAGGGAGACGAGCCAATCAGAGAAGAGCAGATAGCGGAGGGATCATGGGTAGTGACAGACAGCTGAGCCTGGAGGGATGGAACCTGGATGGAACCTGGATGGAACCTGGATGGAACCTGGATGGAACCTGGATGGAACCTGGATGGAACTCATGGAACTCCAGTCATCATTGAAACAGATGAAGATGTCTGGCTAGCATGGACGAGGTGACAAAACAAGGACACTCCAGGAACCATAAGAAACCTCAGGTTAAAGGTAACACACTAATAATAAATCAATGGTTGCCTCCCAAACTGCACCCTATATAGGCCAATAGGGCTCTGGTCAAAAGTAGTGCACCATGTAGGGAATAGGGTGCCACTTGGGACACAGGCACTAAAACCTCTCTCTCCTATACCTCTGGAACTATCAGTCTACTGTAGAGAGACAGCTCTCTCTCTATACCTCTGGAACTATCTGTCTACTGTAGAAAGACAGCTCTCTCCTATACCTCTGGAACTATCAGTCTACTGTAGAGAGACAGCTCTCTCTCTATACCTCTGGAACTATCTGTCTACTGTAGAGAGACAGCCCTCTCTCTATACCTCTGGAACTATCTGTCTACTGTAGAAAGACAGCCCTCTCTCTATACCTCTGGAACTATCTGTCTACTGTAGAGACAGCTCTCTCTCCTATACCTCTGGAACTATCAGTCTACTGTAGAGAGACAGCCCTCTCTCTATATCTCTGGAACTATCTGTCTACTGTAGAGAGACAGCCCTCTCTCTATACCTCTGGAACTATCTGTCTACTGTAGAGACAGCTCTCTCTCCTATACCTCTGGAACTATCAGTCTACTGTAGAGAGACAGCCCTCTCTCTATACCTCTGGAACTATCTGTCTACTGTAGAGAGACAGCCCTCTCTCTATACCTCTGGAACTATCTGTCTACTGTAGAGAGACAGCCCTCTCTCTATACCTCTGGAACTATCTGTCTACTGTAGAGAGACAGCCCTCTCTCTATACCTCTGGAACTATCTGTCTACTGTAGAGAGACAGCCCTCTCTCTATACCTCTGGAACTATCTGTCTACTGTAGAGCGACAGCCCTCTCTCTATACCTCTGGAACTATCTGTCTACTGTAGAGACAGCCCTCTCTCTATACCTCTGGAACTATCAGTCTACTGTAGAGACAGCCCTCTCTCTATACCTCTGGAACTATCTGTCTACTGTAGAGAGACAGCTCTCTCTTCTATACCTCTGGAACTATCCGTCTACTGTAGAGACAGCCCTCTCTCTATACCTCTGGAACTATCTGTCTACTGTAGAAAGACAGCCCTCTCCTATACCTCTGGAACTATCTGTCTACTGTAGAGAGACAGCTCTCTCTCTATACCTCTGGAACTATCTGTCTACTGTAGAGACAGCCCTCTCTCTATACCTCTGGAACTATCTGTCTACTGTAGAGACAGCTCTCTCTCTATACCTCTGGAACTATCTGTCTACTGTAGAGACAGCCCTCTCTCTATACCTCTGGAACTATCTGTCTACTGTAGAGACAGCCCTCTCTCTATACCTCTGGAACTATCTGTCTACTGTAGAGACAGCTCTCTCTCTATACCTCTGGAACTATCTGTCTACTGTAGAGACAGCTCTCTCTCTATACCTCTGGAACTATCTGTCTACTGTAGAGACAGCCCTCTCTTCTATACCCCTAGATATATATGTCTACTGCATAGCTAGACTCACAGACAGTATCACCGAAATCTATGGCGATGATGAGCTACTTGGTAACATTGCAGCAACAACATCAAAGAGAAAAGCGGATCCGCCTGCAAACCTGTATTTGGGTCACATTACCGATACATGCAGACATGTATTGGTTTAATTTGAAACAGGCAATGATGCATGTATCTGGTTCCAGGTTACACATAATAAGAACAGTGGTAAACTGCCGAGCTGAAAGGCTAATCCCCTCGCTAATACGTTCATGCACCACACCACACCACACCACAACACATCAGCATTCACCGACTGCAGCTTGCGGCCAGCAGCAGCCTCGACAGCACCACACGACTATACACACACCACACCACACACAGATACTGGAAAACCTCCTTACCATGTTTGTGGCATTAAAATGTTCAGACAGCGTATGCATGGATGTATCTAGTCAGATAATCATCCTAGTAATAATCCTTTAGGAAACAGGTATATAGGTAATGATACTTCAGAGAGAGAGAGAGAGAGAGAGAGAGAGAGAGAGAGAGAGAGAGAGAGAGAGAGAGAGAGAGAGAGAGAGAGAGAGAGAGAGAGAGAGAGAGAGAGAGAGCCAGAGATGTGGAGGAAACGAGATGGTATTCCAGAAAGAGGCTCTTCCTCTCCTCTGCGAGTGACGTACTGAGTCTGTCTCTCTCCCACCATCCTCATGCCAACCCAGTTACGCAATACACTTATGCCCAGAGTCTCCCAGCCAATCAAAGAGGCTCTGCCTGAAAACAGTGAGAAACACCCACACCTCCGACACACACAGAAGCGTGTACGTACATAAACACACTGTCGCGTACACACACCTCCGACACACACACCTCCGACACACACAGAAGCGTGTACGTACATACACACACTGTCGCGTACACACATCTCTGACACACACACCTCCAACACACACACACACATTTTGGCACTTCAGACTGCACAGCGTTTAACATAACTCAATTAGGAAACACCTGCCATGGAGAATTATTCCAAATGTGTGAACACCAGGGATGCCTGTAGGGCTCAGATTTACACTGTAACTACAGATAACACAAACATAAACACACACACACACACAAACATAAACACACACACACATACATAAACACACACACATACATAAACACACACACACATACATAAACACACACACACAAACATAAACACACACACACACAAACATAAACACACACACACACATACATAAACACACAAACATAAACACACACACACACACAAACATAAACACACACACACATACATAAACACACACACACACAAACATAAACACACACACACACATACATAAACACACACACACATATATAAACACACAAACACATACATAAACACACACACACATACATAAACACACACACACATAAATAAACACACACACACACATACATAAACACACACACACATACATAAACACACACACACACATACATAAATACTATTTCCTATTTTGTTGCATTACAACGTGTAATTTTAAATGATTTTTATTTGGATTTCATGTAATGGAGATACACAAAATAGTCAAAATTGGTGAAGTGAAATTTAAAAAATAACTTGTTTCAAAGAATTCTAAAAAATAAATAACGGAAAAGTGGTGCGTGCATATGTATTCACCCCCTTTGCTATGAAGCCCCTAAATAAGATCTGATGCAACCAATTACCTTCAGAAGTCACATAATTAGTTAAATAAAGTCCACCTATGTGCAATCTAAGTGTCACATGATCTGTCACATGATCTCAGTATATATACACCTGTTCTGAAAGGCCCCAGAGTCTGCAACACCACTAAGCAAGAGGCACCACCAAGCAAGTGGCACCATGAAGACCAAGGAGCTCTCCAAACAGGTCAGGGACAAAGTTGTGGAGAAGTACAGATCAGGGTTGGGTTATAAAAAAATATCAGAAACTTTGAACATGCCACAAAGCACCATTAAATCCATTATTAAAAAATGGAAAGAATATGGCACCACAACAAACCTGCCAAGAGAGGGCCGCCCACCAAAACTCACGGACCAGGCAAGAAGGGCATTAATCAGAGAGGCAACAAAGAGACCAAAGATAACCCTGAAGGAGCTGCAAAGCTCCACAGCGGAGATTGGAGTATCTGTCCATAAGACCACTTTAAGCCGTACACTCCACAGAGCTGGGCTTTACGGAAGAGTGGCCAGAAAAAAGCCATTGCTTAAAGAAAAAAATAAGCAAACATGTTTGGTGTTCACCAAAAGGCATGTGGGAGACTCCCCAAACATATGGAAGAAGGTACTCTGGTCAGATGAGACTAAAACTGAGCTTTTTGGCCATCAAGGAAAACACTATGTCTGGCGCAAACCCAACACCTCTCATCATCCCGAGAACACCATCCCCACAGTGAAGCATGGTGGTGGCAGCATCATGCTGTGGGGATGTTTTTCATTGGCAGGGACTGGGAAACTGGTCAGAATTGAAGGAATGATGGATGGCGCTAAATACAGGGAAATTCTTGAGAGAAACCTGTTTCAGTCTTCCAGAGATTTGAGACTGGGACGGAGGTTCACCTTCCAGCAGGACAATGACCCTAAGCATACTGCTAAAGCAACAGTCGAGTGGTTTAAGGGGAAACATTTAAATGTCTTGGAATGGCCTAGTCAAAGCCCAGACCTCAATCCAATTGAGAATCAGTGGTATGACTTAAAGATTGCTGTACACCAGCAGAACCCATCCAACTTGAAGGGCTTTATATCGGATAGGTCTAAGTCTACGGGCCTTTATATCTGATAGGTCTGAGCCTGCAGGGCTTTATATCGGATAGGTCTGAGTCTGCAGGGCTTTATATCGGATAGGTCTGAGTCTGTCAGGGCTTTATATCTGATAGGTCTGAGTCTGCAGGGCTTTATAACTGATAGGTCTGAGTCAACAGGGCTTTATATATGATAGGTCTGAGTCTGCTAGGGCTTTATATCTGATAGGTCTGAGTCTGCAGGGCTTTATATCTGATGGGTCTGAGTCTGCAGGACTTTATATCTGATAGGTCTGAGTCTGCAGGGCTTTATAACTGATAGGTCTGAATCTGCCAGGGCTTTATATCTGATAGGTCTGAGTCTGCAGGGCTTTATATCTGATAGGTCTGAGTCTGCCAGGGCTTTATATCTGATAGGTCTGAGTCTGCCAGGGCTTTATATCTGATAGGTCTGAGTCTGCAGGGCTTTATAACTGATAGGTCTGAGTCTACAGGGCCTTATATCTGATATGTCTGAGTCTGCAGGGCTTTATATCTGATGGGTCTGAGTCTGCAGGGCTTTATATCTGATAGGTCTGAGTCTGCAGGGCTTTATAACTGATAGGTCTGAGTCAACAGGGCTTTATATCTGATAGGTCTGAGTCTGCAGGGCTTTATATCTGATAGGTATGAGTCTGCCAGGGCTTTATATCTGATAGGTCTGAGTCTGCAGGGCTTTATATCTGATAGGTCTGAGTCTGCCAGGGCTTTATATCTGATAGGTCTGAGTCTGCCAGGGCTTTATATCTGATAGGTCTGAGTCTGCAGGGCTTTATATCTGATAGGTCTGAGTCTGCCAGGGCTTTATATCTGATAGGTCTGAGTCTGCCAGGGCTTTATATCTGATAGGTCTGAGTCTGCAGGGCTTTATATCTGATAGGTCTGAGTCTGCTAGGGCTTTATATCTGATAGGTCTGAGTCTGCAGGGCTTTATATCTGATATGTCTGAGTCTGCAGGGCTTTATATCTGATAGGTCTGAGTCTGCAGGGCTTTATATTTGATTGGTCTGAGTCTACAGGGCTTCATATGTGATAGGTCTGAGTCTACAGGGCTTTATATCTGATAGGTCTGAGTCTGCAGGGCTTTATATCTGATAGGTCTGAGTTCTGAGACTTCTGGGCTTTAAACACAAAATCTATAGTCTCTCATTTATTATTATTTTTTACCCTTTTTTACAAGGTAAATTGACTGAGAACACATTCTCATTTACAGCAATGACCTGGGGAATAGTTACAGGGGAGAGGAGGGGGGATGAATGAGCCAATTGGAAGCTGGGGAAGATTAGGTGGCTATGATGGCCAGATTGGGAATTCAGCCAGGACTCACATACCAAACAACATTTATAAACCTCACCTTCCATCAGATAATAAGATGTCCTCATAGTTTAGCTAAATGCCCAGATTGTATCTGTTTAAAAATGTATATGTTATACAATTCCTTGTGAATGTGTGTTGTTTAGAATAATGTCAGTTCTATGCATCTCTATTGATTCATACTGGTTTATTGTGTCTGAAATGGATTCACAGGCAGGTGTTGAGGCATAGAGTAATGGAGCATGTAAAATGGGGGAGATGTAGTTAGATAATTGTTGCATGGTTTAACATGGGGAAACTGATGTGTGTTTGTGTGTGTGTGTGTGTGTTGGAGCATTGAGGGACTCCTCTAATTGGCCCGCTATTGGTTGATAATGTCCAGTGTGAAAGATTATGTTGTGCATCATTAAAACATCTTGGACCACTATAACACATGTAGAAATCCTTCCAAATGCACCACCAGTAAATCACTATAAAATCCCTTATAGTGGGGAGATAAGGATGAATCATTGTTGCTGAATATAATACAACAGCATTATTACAGCCCGTCAAAGCGTCCCAAATAGTAGCTTCACATCCGAAATACCGTTAGAAAATCGGGGAAAAAAAAAATTTCCAGGGCAAAATCAAAGCGCACAATTCAGTACAGTTGCTCACAGAGCTACATAATACAACATGGAGAGAAGGGGAGAGCGGGCAGGCATGGCGGATAAAACACGGCCTTCAGAGGAAATATGGTGAATTCTCTACAATCACCAGGGAAACATCGCAGAGCGTTACCCGCACAACCACGCCCACCAAAACACCATCAGCTACACACCGCCGGATACGACGTTATTCATTTCACTGTGTGGCCATGTTGAAGATGCGAGAGCGGGACCCACATCGAGAACTGGGCCTCGAGCGCCGGTCCGGTTAGCGCGTATCGAGGATGAACATTAACAGAACGTTCACAAGCACCAGAACCGTGATCACCGTGAACACAACAAACGTCTGGACATCCAAGGCCATGGTGCAATGCTGCAAGGCGAGAGGGATGCCGCTGCTGCAGTGTCTGTGTGCTCCTTGTCGGGATGACTGGAGGCGCGTGATGCTGCTCTGTTCTGGTCTAGACCGGGACATGTTTGAATTTAACGGTCCAGATAGCATCCACCATTTGGCTACAGATTGAAAAGAAAAAGACAGGGGAAAAACCGGCCTCCCAGGCTACGCTTCTTGTCTTCACCCTACACGCGCTATTGCAGCTCATCATAGACGAACTGATGCATCCTCATCCTCACCATCATCATCCTCATCAACATCGGTCAGCACCGATTATTCTCCTCGATCACCGGGTGTTCAGCTGTTTCTCCCCCTGAACCGACACTGTCAGGATTCAAACCAGCTGACACTCAACAACACACAAGAGTATTGTCTGTCTGTCTGTCTGTCTGTCTGTCTGTCTGTCTGTTTGCGGCCTGCGCGCGGGCTGCTGAGCCTTCTGCTTGTCTTGGACGGGAGAGATGGAACAGAGAGAGAGTGGCTGTGAAGCAGCAAGAGCTCGAGAGGCGGTCCTGCCAGAATACTGATCAGCGTTCAGCCACGAGGCTAACAGTATCACCGACCACGGAGGAAAGGAGGGGGGGGACAATGCTCTACCCTCAAAAAACAATATTTACCTCTGAGTGAGGCCAAACCCAACCATAACCCTATTCAAACAAAAACCAAACCACAAACCATATCCTATCCACCTCACCTCTTAAATATATTTGTATAATATTACCTTGCTCTATGAATGGGCCTATCATTCCCAACCTTTATTATCCTCAACCTGTGATTAATTAATGTCAGATTTAATTAAAGGTGTTATTTCCCCCTGAAATGACCATTGCACCTGTCAGCATTTTCCTGCCATATTCTTACAGTAGGCCTAATCAATCTGACTCTATGGGTCTATGGGTGATCTAAGTGACAGTATAATTTATATCAGCCATTATGTCCTCCGCACATTGTATGACTATAAGACTGTAAACAATGACAAACACAGCCCTATAACACCATAGATAGACTCTATAAAGAATGACAAACACAGCCCTATAACACCATAGATAGACTCTATAAAGAATGGCAAACACAGCCCTATAACACACGAGATAGACTCTATAAAGAATGACAAACACAGCCCTATAACACGCAAGATAGACTCTATAAAAATGACAAACACAGTGCTATAACACCATATACAGTGGGGAGAACAAGTATTTGATACACTGCCGATTTTGCAGGTTTTCCTACTTACAAAGCATGTAGAGGTCTGTAATTTTTAGCATAGGTACACTTCAACTGTCAGACGGAATCTAAAACAAAAATACAGAAAATCACATTGATGATTTTTTAAGTAATTAATTTGCATTTTATTGCATGACATAAGTATTTGATCACCTACCAACCATTAAGAATTCCGTCTCTCACAGACCTGTTAGTTTTTCTTTAAGAAGCCCTCCTGTTCTCCACTCATTACCTGTATTAACTGCACCTGTTTGAACTCGTTGTCTGTATAAAATACACCTGTCCACACACTCAATCAAAGAGACTCCAACCTATTCACAATGGCCAAGAACAGAGAGCTGTGTAAGGACATCAGGGATAAAATTGAAGACCTGCACAAGGCTGGGATGGGCTACAGGACAATAGGCAAGCAGCTTGGTGAGACGGCAACAACTGTTGGCACAATTATTAGAAAATTGAAGAAGTTCAAGATGACGGTCAATCATCCTCGGTCTGGGGCTCCATGCAAGATCTCACCTCGTGGGGCATCAATGATCATGAGGAAGGTGAGGGATCAGCCCAGAACTACATGGCAGGACCTGGTCAATGACCTGAAGAGAGCTGGGACCACAGTCTCAAAGAACACCATTAGTAACACACTACGCGTCATGGATTAAAAATCCTGCAGCGCACGCAAGGTCCCCCTGCCCCAAGCCAGCGCATGTCCAGGCCCGTCTGAAGTTTGCCAATGACCATCTGGATGATCCAGAGGAGGAATGGGAGAAGGTCATGTGGTCTGGATGAGACAAAAATAGAGCTTTTTGGTCTAAACTCCACTCGCCGTGTTTGGAGGAAGAAGAAGGATGAGTACAACCCCAAGAACACCATCCCAACCGTGAAGCATGGAGGTGGAAACATCATTCTTTGGGGGATGCTTTTCTGCAAAGGGGACAGGACGACTGCACCGTATTGAGGGGAGGATGGATGGGGCCATGTATCGCGAGATCTTGGCCAACAACCTCCTTCCCTCAGTAAGAGCATTGAAGATGGATCGTGGATGGGTCTTCCAGCATGACAACGACCGAAACACACAGCCAGGGCAACTAAGGAGTGGCTCCGTAAGAAGCATCTCAAGGTCCTGGAGTGGCCTAGCCAGTCTCCAGACCTGAACCCAATAGAACATCTTTGGAGGGAGCTGAAAGTCCATATTGCCCAGCGACAGCCCCGGAAACCGAAGGATCTGGAGAAGGTCTGTATGGAGGAGTGGGCCAAAAATCCCTGCTGCAGTGTGTGCAAACCTGGTCAAGACCTACAGGAAACGTATGATCTCTGTAATTGCAAACAAAGGTTTCTGTACCAAATATTAAGTTCTGCTTTTCTGATGTATCAAATACTTATGTCATGCAATAAAATGCAAATGAATTACTTAAAAATCATACAATGTGATTTTCTAGATTTTTGTTTTAGATTCCGTCTCTCACAGTTGAAGTGTACCTATGATAAAAATTACAGACCTCTACATGCTTTGTAAGTAGTACATGCTTTGTAAGTAGGAAAACCTGCAACATCGGCAGTGTATCAAATACTTGTTCTCCCCACTGTATATACTCTATAAAGAATGACAAACATAGCCCTATAACACCCTAGATATACTCTATAAAGAATGACAAACATAGCCCTATAACACCCTAGATATACTCTATAAAGAATGACAAACACAGCCCTATAACACACGAGATACACTCTATAAACAATGACAAACACAGCCCTATAACACACGAGATACACTCTATAAACAATGACAAACACAGCCCTATAACACACGATATAGACTCTATAAAGAATGACAAACACAGCCGTATAACACCATACATAGACTCTATAAAGAATGACAAACACAGCCCTATAACACACGAGATAGACTCTATAAAGAATGACAAACACAGCCCTATAACACCATATATAGAGTCTATAAAGAATGACAAACACAGCCCTATAACACCATATATAGAGTCTATAAAGAATGACAAACACAGCCCTATAACACCATAGATAGACTCTATAAAGAATGACAAACACAGCCACATAACACCATAGATAGACTCTATGAAGAATTACAAACATAGCCCTATAACACCCTAGATATACTCTATAAAGAATGACAAACACAGCCCTATAACACACGAGATAGAGTCGATAAAGAATGACAAACACAGCCGTATAACACACGAGATAGACTCTATAAAGAATGACAAACACAGCCCTACAACACACGAGATAGACTCTATAAAGAATGACAAACACAGTTCTATAACACCATAGATATTGTATTGAAGACCACGCCTCTGCCCACTACACCTGTTCCCACACCTGTTGTCACTCCCAAATCACCACTCCTCAACCTTTTTCTCACTCCTCACCTTGCCATTTAACCACCTTCTCTCTCCTGAACACAGCAAATCCTTTGATGGTGGCATTTTCTCTTTCCCTCCCTGTTGTGATATAATCACTAAGTACGTTGTTGTTATATTACATGTTTATATGGAAGTGCTTCCAGTTCCTCTAGTCTATTGCTAAACATGCTTCCAGTTCCTCTAGTCTATTGCTAAACATGCTTCCAGTTCCTCTAGTCTATTGCTAAACATGCTTCCAGTTCCTCTAGTCTATTGCTAAACATGCTTCCAGTTCCTCTAGTCAATTGCAAAACATGCTTCCAGTTCCTCTAGTCCATTGCTAAACATGCTTCCAGTTCCTCTAGTCTATTGCTAAACATGGTTCCAGTTCCTCTAGTCTATTGCTAAACATGCTTCCAGTTCCTCTAGTCAATTGCTAAACATGCTTCCAGTTCCTCTAGTCTATTGCTAAACATGCTTCCAGTTCCTCTAGCTCTATTGCTAAACATGCTTCCAGTTCCTCTAGTCAATTGCAAAAACATGCTTCCAGTTCCTCTAGTCTATTTGCTAAACATGCTTCCAGTTCCTCTAGTCTATTGCTAAACATGCTTCCAGTTCCTCTAGTCTATTGCTTAACATGCTTCCAGTTCCTCTAGTCAATTGCTAAACATGCTTCCAGTTCCTCTAGTCTATTGCTAAACATGCTTCCAGTTCCTCTAGTCTATTGCTAAACATGCTTCCAGTTCCTCTAGTCTATTGCTAAACATGCTTCCAGTTCCTCTAGTCTATTGCTAAACATGCTTCCAGTTCCTCTAGTCTATTGCTTAACATGCTTCCAGTTCCTCTAGTCTATTGCTAAACATGCTTCCAGTTCCTCTAGTCTATTGCTTAACATGCTTCCAGTTCCTCTAGTCTATTGCTAAACATGCTTCCAGTTCCTCTAGTCTATTGCTAAACATGCTTCCAGTTCCTCTAGTCTATTGCTTAACATGCTTCCAGTTCCTCTAGTCTATTGCTAAACATGCTTCCAGTTCCTCTAGTCTATTGCTTAACATGCTTCCAGTTCCTCTAGTCTATTGCTAAACATGCTTCCAGTTCCTCTAGTCTATTGCTTAACATGCTTCCAGTTCCTCTAGTCTATTGCTAAACATGCTTCCAGTTCCTCTAGTCTATTGCTTAACATGCTTCCAGTTCCTCTAGTCTATTGCTAAACATGCTTCCAGTTCCTCTAGTCTATTGCTAAACATGCTTCCAGTTCCTCTAGTCTATTGCTTAACATGCTTCCAGTTCCTCTAGTCTATTGCTAAACATGCTTCCAGTTCCTCTAGTCTGTACACCTGTTTGATGCAATTCATGCTCTCAGTTGGTATGCCATGTGCTCCCTTTGTTCTAGTTAATGTTTGGCAGTTTTCTAAGTTTATTACATAACACTGTTAAGCCCATTTCCCTCCTGTTTATTCACCAGGTACTGCTTGTTCATTTATGCACTTTTATGTTGATTTACCCCTGATATGTATGTCCCTCCTAGATCAACACATCCTTCCTAACCCTTCCTACAAGCCAAAACAAATACAGGAGCAAATTCTACCCCCTCTGTTTGCCTTTGCTGTGTGTGAAATAAATTGGATAATTGTACCATCTCCTCATTTCATTCTGACCAATGCCCCAGGGTGGCAGCCACAGTCCTGAACCGAACTTACAGTCCACCCTTCGTTTTAGATAGATTTCTATAAAGAATAGCAAACACAGTCATATTACACCATACATTCTTTAACCCAATGAGCCCCACCGTAACGCTGGTGCGTGTTTGACTTCTAACCCCTTTTAAACATTGTGTGTTTAAGCTACATACTTCTGGGTTGTACCGTTGGATGAATCTATCTCTTGCATCCGTAAATACCAACCATTAATCTGCTTTGCTTTGCTCTGTGACACTCACAAGCTACACGAGCCGTTAGAAAGGGTTATTCTAAATAGAAAGATCACAGGAAATCCCAGGTCATAGTATCTATAATACTGAGTCGTTAGAAGGTAAGGGGTTCTTCTAAATAGAAGATCATAGGAAATCCCAGGACATAGTGTCTATAATACTGTAAAACCACAAACAATCACCCACATGCTCTTAAGGAAATTGTGAATGTCATGGATACATTAGAACTAGTAGATATATGGAGGCTTAAATATGCTGATCTAGTGAGATATACATGGCGGAGACTGAATCAAGCTAGTCGTCTTGACTTCTTTCTTATCTCATTCTCGTTGGCACCAAAAGTAAAAAAAGTGTTGATAGGGGACAGAATGCGGTCGGACCATCATATAATAGGCATATACATTACTCTGACTGAATTTCCACGTGGGCGAGAGATATTGGAAATTTAATCAAAGCCTATTAGATGATAATTTATTTATAATTAGAACAAAGGAATTTATAACTGACTTTTTTCCAACATAACATAGGTACAGCGAATCCCCTTATTGTATGGGACACCTTTAAATGTGCCTTTAGAGGTATGCAATTCAGTACTCATCTCGAAAACAAAAGCAATTTAGGTCAAAAGAGTTTATACTAAGAAAGGAAATAGAAAGTCTAACAGAACATATAGATGGCAATAAAAACTGTAACATAGAGGCTCAGAATAAATTAGAGGAAAAACAAAAAGAAATGGAAAAACTTATTCAAGAAAGATCAAGTGTAATATATTATAAAAATAAAGCAAACTGGATGGAATATGGGGAAAAATGCACAAAATTTTTTTTAATCTTCAACATAGGAATGCTACCAAAAAGAACTTAATGAAACTGGTTACAATTGACGGAGTCACCCATAATTCACCTAATGATATTTTGAAGGAAGAAACAAAGTATTTTAAGCATATGTTTTCTTTTCAGTCGCCTCCATCTCCTCTAACTGAAGCTAATTGTAGAGATTTTTTTCTATTGATAATGTCAAATTAACAGCCACACAGAAAGACTCATGTGAAGGTGAAATTACAGAGGAGGAACTTCTGGATGCAATTAAAGACTTTAAGTCCGGGAAAACTCCAGGGATGGATGGCATACCAATCGAGGTATACCAAACCTTTTTTGATATACTAAGAGGACCGTTATTAGCATGTTTTAAACCACTCCTATGTAAATGGTAGATTATCTGACACTCAAGAAGAAGGTCTGATCTCATTATTACTGAAACAGGATACAAGTGGAAAATATAAAGATCCAGTCCATTTACAAAATTGGAGGCCACTTACACTTTAGTGTTGTGATGCAAAAAATCCTAGCAAAATGTATAGCGCATAGAATTAAAAAGGTATTGTCGGATATTATTCATTCTAATCAGACAGGTTTTTTACATGGAAGATACATTGGAGATAATATAAGGCAAGTATTGGAAACAATAGAACACTATGAAAAATATGGGAAACCAGGCCTGCTATTCATAGCAGACTTCGAAAAGGCATTTGATAAAGTTCGACTGAATTTATATATAAATGCCTGGAGCATTTCAATTTTGGAGAATCTCTTATAAAATGGGTCAAAATCATGTATAGTAACCCTAGGTGTAAAATAGTAAATAATGGCTATTTCTCAGAAAGTTTTAAACTGTCAAGAGGAGTGAAACAAGGTTGTCCACTATCGGCAAATCTATTTATTGTGGTACGAGATGTTAGCTATTAAAATCAGATCCAATAATAATATCAGAGGATTAGAAATACAGGGCTTAAAAACAAAGGTGTCATTGTACGCAGATGATTCATGTTTTCTTTTAGATCCACAACTAGAATCCCTCCACAGCCTCATAGAGGATCTAGATACATTTTCTAACCTCTCTGGATTAAAACCAAATTATGACAAATGTACTATATTACGTATTGGATTACTAAAAATACAATTTTTACATTACCATGTAGTTTACCAATAAAATGGTCTGATGGTGATGTAGATATACTGAATACATATCCCAAAGGAAATAAATGATCTCACTTCAATAAATTTTAATAGAAAGTTAGCAAAAATAGATAAGATCTTACACCATGGAAAGGAAAATACCTGTCAATCTGTGGAAAAATCACCCTGATTAACTCTTTAGTATTATCCCAGTTTACCTATTTGCTTATGGTCTTGCCTACGCTAGCAAACAGTTTTTTAAATTATATGAGAAAAAAAATATTCAATTTTATTTGGAACGGCAAGCCAGACAAAATTAAAAGAGCATATTTATATAATGAATATGAATTCGGAGGACAGAAATTATTAAATATTAAAGCATTAGACCTATCACTAAAATCTTCAGTCATCCAAAAAGTTATACTTAAATCCGAACTGGTTCTCAAGCAAATTAGTAAGATTGTCTCACCCACTGTTCAAGAAAGGCCTTTTTCCCTTTATTCAGATTACAACCTCTCACTTTCAGTTATTTGAAAAGGAAATAATCTCCCAAATGTCACTATTTCTAAAACAAGCCATAGAAAGTTGGTTGCAATTTCAATTTAATCCTCCAGAAACGACAGAACAAATAATGCAACAAATATTGTGGTTAAATTCAAATATACTAATTGACAAAAAAACCTTTATTTTTTGACAGAATGTTTAAAAAAGGTATAATCTTCGTAAATGATATCATCGGTAGGACTGGTGGAGTTATGTCGCACATGCAGCTAACAAAAACATATGGAAATGTCTGCTCTACCCAGAATTACAACCAAATAATTGCAGCCTTACCGCAAAAGTGGAAGAGGAAAGTTGAAGGGGGAGAAAGTAAGGAACTTGTCTGTCGGCCTTGCATGAAATAACATAATTGGTTAAGGAAAACTGTGATAAATAAAAAAGTATATCAGTTTCACTTAAGGACCAAAGGATTGACAGCCGTCCCATATAGATTGCAAAATAGTTGGGAAGAGATCTTTGACGTACATCCCATGGCATAGTGTTTATGAACTGACACGCAAAACGACACCGGATTCAAAAATTAGAATCTTTCAATTTAAATTATTATATAAAATTCTTGCTACCAATAGAATGTTATTTATATGGGGGATACAATCTTCCCAGCTCTGCAGATTTTGCTGTGAAGAGATAGAATCATTAGATCATTTGTTTTGGTTCTGTCCATTTGTAGCTTGTTTTTGGACACAGGTCCAGGAATGGCTAAAGGATTGCAATATTTACCTGGAACTAACCTTGCAGATAGCATTACTGGGTGATCTGAAAAGTCATAGTCAATCAATCAATAATATAATAATACTTTTAGCAAAATGTTTATTTTTAATTCACAATCTGTAGAAGCAATGAGAATAGAAAGGTTCAGAACTTTTGTAAAACATCACAGTACGGTTGAAATATATATGGCAAATAGAAATCCATATGGATGGTGTTAAGAGATAGATGGGAGGTATTGAATAGAGTTGAAGGATGGGACTAATAACAAATAACAACAAATAATAACAAAGATAGCTAATAATGTAAGCATACTGTGTCCATAATAAGTATATAGGTTGTATGTTGGGAGCTTTTGGGAAAGAGCACAGTTAGAAAGATATGGCATTTAGTTCTTAAAGCCTTTAGCCGTATCCTTATTCTAGTCCTCCTCTGTTCCTCTGGTGATGTAGAGGCTAACCCAGGCCCTGCAGCCCTCAGTATCACTCCTACTGTAACGATCCCGGCAGTCTGAGTCGGGTCCTGTCTGTGGACTAGTTTTTCTGCTCGGGATCTCCAGTTTCCCGAGGGTTCTGGAACGCTCCGGGGAGCTCTCTTGATTTCCGCACCTGCATCCCATCAGCAATCTGCACACCTGGTCCTGATCATCACCCTTCTTAGGCTCTGGCCTAACATCCATTCCCTGCCGGATCGTTAGCCATGAACAGTAGGTTTACCAGAGTATCAGTCTTAGAGCTTCTAGGTTAGTTTTGTTGTTTTGCACCTTGTTGGTTTGTTGTTTACTTACCTCCGTTTTGTTCCATCTGCAGTCACTCGCTCCGGAACCTTCATCCAACCTCTGCCTGGTGGTGGCGGCTACCGAGCAGATTGGACCAACCACTGCACCCCCAACAACTAATCAACGCGCCCGCTCTGTTCCTGGATTTTTCAGCATCACTCTTGAATTTGTAAATAAACACTCACCTTCGTTCAACTTACCTTGTCCTGGTCTGCTTCTGGGTTCTGGCTTTGCAACTCGTGACAGAACGATCCGGCCAGTAATGAACCCAGCGGACCTGGACTCTGTTCGCCATGCCATTTCCCATCAGGAGAAGATGTTGGGACAACATAGCACGGCACTACAGGAGATAGCGTTGTCAGTTCGGAACCTTTCTACCGGTCTGACGGAGGTCCAGAAACCAGCGCAAGTTTCGGTGGAGGATCCACTACCGGTTTCACCCATCTCGCCTGCCGCGTCTGGAGCTGTGTCCTTCCGTGAGCCCAAGGTTCCGACGCCGGATAAATATGAGGGGGAGCTGGGGAAGATGCCGTTTTTCCTTATGCAGTGTGGGTTAGTGTTCGATCTACAGCCCTACTCTTATGCACAGACAAGGCTAGGATAGCCTTTGTGATTGAGTTGCTGCGTGGTCGAGCGCTGGAGTGGGCTTCAGCCGTTTGGGAACGACAAGACCCCTGCATGACTTCATACCAGGGGTTCACGGCCGAGATGAGGAAGCTCTTCGACCATTCCGTCCGAGGGAGGGACGAGCTAGGCGCCTGTTTTCGCTTCACCAAGGAACTCGCTAGCGTGGCCGACTTCGGCTGATCGAGTTCAAGACGTTGGCTGTGGAGAGTGGGTGGAATGAGGAGCTCTCTGCAAGCGGCCTTTACCAGGGTCTGTCGGAGCAGCTCAAGGATGAGTTGATCTCCTATCCGAGCCTAGTGACCTGGACAGCTTGGTAGCCTTGTCTATTCGGGGTGGATAATCGAGTCCGAGAGCGAAGGAGGGGAGAAGCAATGGGGTCCGCCCAATCGATCAGCTTCTCAGTTCCCAGTCGGGTCGGGTGGTGGACCAGAACACGCTCGATCATTCTCCACCACAAAGGATTAGTGGAGAGGTCCTCTCTCCCGATTCTGAACCCATGCAAGTGGGGCGGCACGGGTAACCAAGGAGGAGCGGCCAACATAGACGTAAGACCAACTGCTGCCTCTACTGTGGTAGTTCGGGACATTACATCTCCACTTGTTCCCGCGGTCGTCAAACTGCCCGGCTCGCTAAAGTTGGGAGGACTTTTAGCGAGCCAGTTTCAACCTCTCAGTACCTCTGTCAGACCCCGTTTCCGGCTACCCTTGTGAACAGGAATCAGAGCTTAGCGATTAACGCTTTTATCGATTCAGGTGCCGATGGAAGCTTTCTTGATGCCGAGTTGGTGGAACAGCTGGGGCTTTCCAAGGAGCAATTGCCGGAAGCCATTGAAGCGACCACTCTGAACGGCAGTAGTCTGGCACGTATCACGATGAGGACTGAACCGGTTAAGATGCTGTTGTCGGGAATCATTCGGAGATGATTTCATTCTTCATTCTGCCGTCTTCCCATGTTCCTCTGGTCCTTGGATACCCCTGGCTGAAGGAACACAATCCCACGTTCGATTGGGTGACGGGCAAGGTAACGAGTTGGAGCCTTGATTGTCATGCTAACTGTCTCAAGACTGCCTGTCCCCATTCGGTTCCCAGTCAGGTGATTGAGGCTAAACCCCAGATTTGTCCCTGGTTCCCGAGACATATCACGATTTGGGGGAAGTGTTCAGTAAGCAGAAGGCTCTGTCACTCCCCCCCCACCGACCATATGATTGTGCCATCAACCTGTTCCCTGGAGCTGTCTACCCCAAGGGAAGGTTATACAGTATCTCCGCCCTGAACGTGAGGCTTTGGAGACCTACATCAAGGAGTCCCTAGCTGCTGGTCTCGTTCGTCCCTCGTCATCACCCCTGGGGGGCAGGATTCTTCTTTGTGGGTAAGAAGGATGGCTCTCTTCGACCGTGTATTGATTATCGGGGGTTGAATGACATCACGGTCAAGAACAAGTATCCCCTGCCCTTGATGAGTTCTGCCTTCGACTCCTTACAGGGTGCTACGGTGTTCACCAAGCTAGACCTACGCAATGCGTATCACATGGTCCGGATCAGAGAGGGAGACGAGTGGTTGACGGGTTTCAATACACCGATGGGTCACTCGAGTATCAGGTGATGCCGCTTTGACTGACCAATGCTCCAGCGGTATTCCAGAGTATGGTGAACGACGTCCTGAGAGATATGATCGGTCTCTTTGTGTTTGTTTACCTGGATGACATTCTGATCTTCTCGAAGGAACCTTCCGACCACGTCCAGCATGTCCGGCAGGTTCTGCAGCGATTGTTGGAGAATCGCCTGTTCGTGAAGGCCGAGAAGTGCGAGTTTCACGCCCACACGACATCCTTTCTGGGTACATCATCTCAGGGGAGAGATTAGATGGACCAGGAGAAGGTTAGAGCGGTTCTGGAATGGGCCCCAGCCCGGTACGAGATTGCAGCTCCAGAGATTTTTGGGGTTTCAATTCTACCGCAGATTCATCCGGGATTACAGCCGTGTGGCCGCTCCGTTAACTGCCTTGACTTCCAGTATCAGGAGCTTCCAAGTGGAATCCGGAGGCGGATCGAGCGTTTCTGGATTTGAAGAGGCGATTCACCAACGCACCGATTCTCTCTCAACCGGACACGGCCCGTCAGTTCGTCGTTGAAGTGGACGCGTCTGATGTGGGAGTTGGCGCCATCCTGTCGCAGCTGATGCTCCACGGACAGTAAACTCCATCCTGCGCCTACTACTCTCGTCGCCTTTCGCCTGCGGAGAGGAATTACGATGTGGGTAACCGGGAGCTTCTCGGGTGAAACTTGCCTTGGAGGAGTGGCGCCACTGGTTGGAGGGGGCGGAGCAAACCGTTTATTGTCTGGACTGACCACAAGAATCTTGCTTACGTGCAATCGGGCTAGACGCCTCAACTCCGCCAGGCCAGGTGGTCGTTGTTTTTCGGACGATTCAATTTTTCCCTGACGTTCCGACCTGGATCTAAGAACGGCAAGGCGGACGCCTTGTCTCGGATGTTCTCCAAGACGGAGGAGAGTGGGTCCAAGACCGAGACAATTCTCCCCCGGAACTGCGTCGTGGGAGCTGTTAGGTGGAAGATTGAGGAGGAGGTGATGGCGGCTCTTCGGACGCAGCCCGGTCCCGGTAACGGTCCACCCGGTCGGTTGTTTGTGCCTGAGTCGGTTCGTCCTGCGGTCTCAAATGGTCCCACGCCAGCAAGATGGCTTGTCACCCTGGCGTGGCTCGGACGATGGCGTTTCTTTCGCAGACGCTTTTTGGTGGCCTGCCGTGGCCGAGGACACTCGGGGTTATGTTGCTGCCTGTCCAGTGTGTGCGCAGAATAAGAGTACCACTCGGCCCAGCTCTGGACTACTTCACCCTTCCTATTCCCCGGCGACCATGGTCGCATCTGGCCCTGGACTTTGTCACTGGGTTGCCCGCTTCTGAGGGGAACACGGTCGTTCTGACTATCGTGGACAGATTCAGCAAGTTCGCCCACTTTGTGCCAATTGCCAAGCTTCCCTCTGCCTCGAGACGTCCGAGATCCTGGTTAGAGGTTTTCAGGGTCCACGGGTTGCCCAGTGATATCGTTTCCGACCGTGGCCCTCAGTTTACCTCTGCTGTCTGGAAGTCCTTCTGTTTGGCCATTGAGCTACAGTCAGTCTCACATCTGGTTTTCACCCCCAATCTAATGGTCAGGCGGAGAGAGCCAACCAGAAGATGGAATCCACGCTACGCTGCCTGGCCTCTTCCAACCCCACCTCCTGGGTCTCTCAGTTGCCTTGGGTTGAGTATGCCCACAATACTCTCCCTACATCTGCCACTGGGATGTCTCCCTTCCAGTGCCTGTATGGCTACCAACCTCCCTTGTTCCCTTCTCAGGAGAAGGAGCCTCAGTGCCTTCTGTTCAGGCCCATATTCGTCGTTGCCACCGGACCTGGCATCGGGCCAGAAAGGCACTCTAGAGTTTCGGACCGGTATCAGCTCCAGGCGAATCGTCGCGGATCCCCGTCCCACCTACACCATCGGAGATAGGGTCTGGTTGGCCACACGGGATCTTCCTTTACGGACTGAGTCTAGGAAGTTGTTACCGAAGTTCATTGGTCCGTTTGTGGTGGAGAAGGTGATCAATCCGGTGGCGGTTCGACTCAAACTCCCGAGGACGCCAGAGTCCATCCCACCTTTCATGTCTCCTGCCTCAAGCCTGTTTTCCTCAGTCCTCTGTTGCCTCCTCCGCCTCCTCCTCCTCCTCCTCGGATGATCGGAGGTGGTCCTGCCTACACGGTGCGACGCATCATGGATTCCAGACGGCGGGGCCGGGGTTTCCAGTATCTCGTGGACTGGGAGGGGTATGGTCCTGAAGAGAGGAGTTGGATTCCGCGGCGACAGATCCTAGATGCTGACCTCATCCGTGACTTCTACGCTCATCCTGGCGCTCGGGGAGTCCGCCCGGTGGCGTTCGCCGGAGGGGGTACTGTAACGATCCCGGCAGTCTGAGTCGGGTCCTGTCTGTGGACTAGTTTTTCTGCTCGGGATCTCCAGTTTCCCGAGGGTTCTGGAACGCTCCGGGGAGCTCTCTTGATTTCCGCACCTGCATCCCATCAGCAATCTGCACACCTGGTCCTGATCATCACCCTTCTTAGGCTCTGGCCAACATCCATTCCCTGCCGGATCGTTAGCCATGAACAGTAGGTTTACCAGAGTATCAGTCTTAGAGCTTCTAGCGTTAGTTTTGTTGTTTTGCACCTTGTTGGTTTGTTGTTTACTTACCTCCGTTTTGTTCCATCTGCAGTCACTCGTCCGGAACCTTCATCCAACCTCTGCCTGGTGGTCGGCGGCTACCGAGCCATGATTGGATCAACCACTGCACCCCCAACAACTAATCAACGCCGCCCGCTCTGTTCCCTGGATTTTTCAGCATCACTCTTGAATTTGTAAATAAACACTCACCTTCGTTTCAACTTACCTTGTCCTGGTCTGCTTCTGGGTTCTGGCTTTGCAACTCGTGACACCTACTCCCCAGGCGCTATCATTTGATGACTTCTGTAATCGCAAAAGTCTTGGTTTCTTGCACATAAATATCAGAAGTCTACTTCCTAAGTTTGAGTTATTCACTGCGTTAGCACACTCTGCCAACCCTGATGTTCTAGCAGTGTCTGAATCCTGGCTCAGGAAGGCCACCAAAAATTCGAAATTTCCATCCCCAACTATAACATTTTCCGTCTAGATAGAACTGCCAAAGGGGGTGGAGTTGCAATCTACTGTAGAGATAGCCTGCAGAGCTCTATCATACTATCCAGGTCTGTGCCCAAACAGTTTGAGCTTCTACTTCTAAAATCCACCTTTCCAGAAATAAGTCTCTCACTGTTGCCGCTTGCTACAGACCCCCTCAGCCCCCAGCTGTGCCCTGGACACCATATGTGAATTGATTGCCCCCATTTATCCTCAGAGTTTGTACTGCTTGGTGACCTAAATTGGGATATGCTTAATACCCCAGCCATCCACAATCCAAGCTAGATGCCCTCAACCTCACGCAAATTATCAACGAACCTACCAGGTACAACCCTAAATCAGTAAACATGGGTACCTCATAGATATCATCCTGACTAACATACCCTCTAAATACACCTCAGCTGTCTTCAACCAGGATCTAGCGATCACTGCCTTATTGCCGCATCCGTAACGGGTCCGCGGTCAAACGACTCACCCTCATCACTTGTCAAACGCTCCCTAAAACACTTTAGCGAGGAGGCCTTCCTAATTGACCTGGCCCAGGTATCCTGGATGGATATAGATCTCATTCCGTCAGTAGAGGGGATGCCTGGTTGTTCCTTAAAAGTAATTTCCTCTCAATCTTTAAATAAACATGCCCCATTCAAAAAATACAGAACTAAGAACCGAGTATAGCCCCTGGTTCTCCTCAGACTTGACTGCCCTTGACCAGCACAAAAACATCCTGTGGCGTACAGCATTAGCATCGAAATAGGCCCCCGCGATATGCAACTTTTCAGGGAAGTTAGGAACCAATATACACAAGCAGTCAGGAAAGCAAAGGCTAACTTTCCAAACAGAAATTTGCATCCTGTAGCACTAACTCCAAAAAGTTTTGGGACACTGTAAAGTCCATGGAGAATAAGAGCACTTCCTCCCAGCTGCCCACTGCACTGAGGCTAGGAAACACTATCACCACCGATAAATCTACAATAATCGAGAATTTCAACAAGCATTTTGCTACAGCTGGCCATGCTTTCCATCTGGCTACCACTAACCCGGCCACCAACTCTGCACCCTCTGCTGCAATCTTGCCCATGCCGCCCCGCTTCTCCTTCACACTAAATTCAGACAGCTGATGTTTTGAAAGCGCTGCAAAATCTGGACCCCTACAAATCAGCTGGGCTAGACAATCTGGACCCTTTCTTCTAAAACTAGCCACGAAACTGTCTGCAAACCCCTATTACTAGTCTGTTCAACCTCTCTTTCATAACGTCCGAGATCCCCAGAGATTGGAAAGCTGCCGGGTCATCCCCCTCTTCAAAGGGGGGTGACACTCTAGATCCAAACTGCTACAGACCTATATCCATCCTGCCCTGCCTTTCGAAAGTATTCGAAAGCCAAGTTAACAAACAGATCATCGACCATTTCGAATACCACCGTACCTTCTCCGCTATGCAATCCGGTTTCCGAGCTGGTCACGGGTGCACTTCAGCCACGCTCAAGGTCCTAAACGATATTATAACCGCGATTGATAATAGACAGTACTGTGCAGCCGTCTTCATCGACCTGGCCAAGGCTTTCGACTCTGTCAACCACCGCATTCTTATTGGCAGACTAAATAGCCTTGGTTTCTCAAATGACTGCCTCGCCTGGTTCACCAACTACTTCTCAGATAGAGTTCAGTGTGTCAAATCGGAGGGCCTGTTGTCTGGACCTATGGCAGTCTCTATGGGGGTGCCACAGGGTTCAATTCTTGGGCCGACACTTTTCTCCGTGTATATCAATGATGTCGCTCTTGCTGCTGGTGACTCTCAGATCCACCTCTACGCAGACGACACCATTTTGTATACATCTGGCCCTTTCATTGGACACTGTGTTAACAAACCTCCAAACGAGCTTCAATGCCATACAACAATCCTTCAGTAGCCTTCAACTGCTCTTAAACACTAGTAAAACTAAATGCATGCTTTTCAATCGAACGCTGCTAGCACCCGCCCACCCGACTAGAATCACCACTCGACGGGTCTGACCTAGAGTATGTGGACAACTACAAATATCTAGGTGTCTGGTTAGACTGTAAACTCAACTTCAGACTCACATAAAGAATCTCCAATCCAAAGTTAAATCTAGAATCGGCTTCTATTTCGCAACAAAGCCTCCTTCACTCATGCTGCCAAACATGCCCTCGTAAAACGACTATCCTACCGATCCTTGACTTCGCGATGTCATTTACAAAATAGCCTCCAACACTCTACTCAGCAAATTGGATGTAGTCTATCACAGTGCCATCCGCTTTTGTCTCCAAAGCCCCATACACTACCCACCACTGTGACCTGTACGCTCTTGTTGGCTGGTCCTCACTACATGTTCGTCGTCAAACCCACTGGCTCCAGGCCATCTATAAATCACTGCTAGGCAAATCCCCGCCTTATCTTAGCTCATTGGTCACCATAGCAGCACCCACCCGTAGTCTGCGCTCCAGCAGGTATATCTCACTGGTCATTCCCAAAGCCAACACCTCCTTTGCCGCCATTCCTTCCAGTTCTCTGCTGCCAATGACTGGAACGAATTGCAAAAATCTCTCAAGCTGGAGACTCTTATCTCCCCTCAATAACTTTAAGCATCAGTTGTCAGGGAGCACCTTACCGATCACTGCACCTGTACACAGCCCATCTGAAATTAGCCACCCAACTACCTCATCCCTATATTGTTATTTATTTTGCTCTTTTGCACCCCAGTATCTCTATTTGCACATAATCTCTGCACATCTAGCATTCCAGTGTTAATACTATGTAATTATTCTGACTATAGCCTATTTATTGCCTTACCTCCATAACTTGCTACATTTGCACACACTGGATATATATTTTCTGCTGTATTTCTGACTTTATGTTTTTTTTTACCCCATATGTAACTCTGTGTTGTTTTTATTGCACTACTTTGCTTTATCTTGGCCAGGTCGCAGTTGTAAATGAGAACCTGTTCTCAACTGGCTTACCTGGTTAAATAAAGGTGAAAAAAAAAAAAAGAAGCAAACCGGATGGACATCATGAAAATGATCGGAGAGGTTGAGAGTAGAAGAAGTTCAGGAGCAAAAAAATAAATAAATATATATATATATAGATATAGAATTATTGTAAAATTAACTCTGTCCATAAGGTGTAGATAGTAAGTATAGACCGGAAGTAGAGGCCTGGGCGTTGTTGTTCACTAATTTACTCCAAGTAGGAAAGGATGGTGGGGTTGAAAAGTAATAAAGGGGAATATATATAAAAAAAAAAAAAAAAACATGGGGGATTGGAAGTGATGCAGACAATTACATTGATAGAAGATACAATCTATCTGCAATATTAAGCTGATCCATCACCCCAAAAAAAAATAATAATAATAATAATACTGTAATAAGCTCACATAGTTGCTGTCACAAACTCCAAACAGTTGTCACTGTCACAGCCTTGTCGGAAAACTGAAGGAGAGAGATGCTGCTTATAAACACGGCAAGGTGACCAGTACAAATACAATCTACACAGATCAATCAAGATGGCGAGACTCAAGAACAAAGTGGAAGAGCAATTCAGCGGGTCGGACACGAGGCGTATATGCCCTATAAATTAGAAAGGCCTGCTCGCTGAAGTGTTTCAGGGAGCGTTTGACAGTGATTAGGGGTGGTCGTTTGACCGTGGACCCATTACAGACACAGGCAATGAGGCAGTGATTTAAATCCGTAAACATGGGCACCCTCATAAATATCATCCTGACTAATTTACCCTCTAAATACACCTCTGCTGTCTTCAACCAGGATCTCAGCGATCACTGCCTCATTGCCTGCGTCCGTAATGGGTCCGCAGTCAAAAGACCACCCATCATCACCGTAAAACAGTCCCTGAAACACTTCAGCGAGCAGGCCTTTCTAATTGACCTGGCCTGGGTATCCTGGATGGATATTGACCTCATTCCATCAGTAGAGGATGCCTGGTTGTTCTTTAAAAATGCTTTCCTCTCCATCTTAAATAAGCATGCCCCATTCAATAATTTCTGAACTAAGAACAGATATAGCCCCTGGTTCACCCCAGACTTGACTGCCCTTGACCAGCACAAAAACATCCTGTGGCGTACTGCATTAGCATCGAACAGCCCCCGCGATATGCAACTTTTCAGGGAAGTCAGGAACCAATATACACAATCAGTTAGGAAAGCAAAGGCTAGCTTTTTCAAACAGAAATGTGCATCCTATAGCACTAACTCCACTGGGACACTGTAAAGTCCATGGAGAATAAGAGCACTTCCTCCCAGCTGCCCACTGCACTGAGGCTAGGAAACACTGTCACCACCGATAAATCTACGATAATCGAGAATTTCAATAAGCATTTTGCTACGGCTGGCCATACCCCGGCCACCGTCTTCATCGACCTGGCCAAGGCTTTCGACTCTGTCAACCACCGCATTCGTATTGGCAGACTAAATAGCCTTGGTTTCTCAAATGACTGCCTCGCCTGGTTCACCAACTACTTCTCAGATAGAGTTCAATGTGTCAAATCGGAGGGCCTGTTGTCTGGACCTCTGGCAGTCTCTATGGGGGTGCCACAGGGTTCAATTCTAGGGCCGACTCTATTCTCTGTGTATATCAATGATGTCGCTCTTGCTGCTGGTGACTCTCAGATCCACCTCTACGCAGATGACACCATTTTGTATACATCTGGCCCTTCATTGGACACTGTGTTAACAAACCTCCGAACGAGCTTCAATGCCATAGCCTCCAACTGCTCTTAAACGCTAGTAAAACTAAATGCATGCTCTTCAATTGAACGCTGCTTGCACCCGCCTGCCTGACTACAATCACTACTCTCGGCGGGTCTGACTTAGAATATGTGGACAACTACAAATACCTAGATGTCTGGTTAGACCGTAAACTCTCCTTCCAGACTCACATTAAGCATATCCAATCCAAAGTTACATCTAGAATCGCTTCCTATTTCGGCAACAAAGCCTCCTTCACTCATGCGCAAACATGCCCTCCTGTAAAACTGACTATCCTACCGATCCTTGACTTCGGCGATGTCATTTACAAAATAGCCTCCAACACTCTACTCAGCAAATTGGATGTAGTCTATCACAGTGCCATCCGTTTTGTCACCAAAGCCCCATATACTACCCACCACTGTGACCTGTACGCTCTCGTTGGCTGGCCCTCACTACATATTCGTCGCCAAACCCACTGGCTCCAGGTCATCTATAAATCACTGCTAGGCAAATCCCCGCCTTATCTTAGCTCATTGGTCAACATAGCAACACCCACCCGTAGTATGCGCTCCAACAGGTATATCTCACTGGTCATCCCCAAAGCCAACACCTCCTTTGGCCGCCATTCCTTCCAGTTCTCTGCTGCTAACTGGAACGAACTGCAAAAATCTCTGAAGCTGGAGACTCTTATCTCCCTCACTAACTTTAAGCATCAGTTGTCAGAGCAGCTTACCGATCACTGCACCTGTACACAGCCCATCTGTAATTAGCCCACCCAACTACCTCATCCCCATATTGTTATTTATTTTGCTAATTTGCACCCCAGTATCTCTATTTGCACATAATCTTCTGCACATCTATCACTCCAGTGTTAATACTAAATTGTAATTATTTTGCACTATGGCCTATTTATTGCCTTACCTCCATAACTTGCTACATTTGCACACACTGTATATATATTTTCTGACTTTATGTTTTGTTTTACCCCATATGTAACTCTGTGTTGTTGTTGTTTTTATCGCACTGCTTTGCTTTATCTTGGCCAGGTCGCAGTTGTAAATGAGAACTTGTTCTCAACTGGCTTACCTGGTTAAATAAAGGTTAAATAAAATAAAATAAAAAATGTGGCAGGGGCTTCTAACGATCACGGATTACAAAAACAAAGCCAGTCACGTCAAGGACACCAACAATGAGCTAAACACCTTTTTCTCACGCTTCGAGCATAACGGCTCTGAGCTGCAGAAGGAGAGCCCCTGAGGACAATGAGGGCTACGTGTTTACGGACTCCACAGAGGACGTATGTAAGTCATTCAAACGTGTTAACCCTCGCAAGGCTGCCGGCCTAGACGGCATCCCTAGCCGCGCCCTCAGAGCATGTGCAGACCAGCTAGCTGTTGTGTTTTTGGACATTTAAAATGGAAAAGGCCGTTTTCCCCAGCTGCTTCAAGATGTCCACTATCATCCCCGTTCCCAAGAAGGGGAAAGTAATTGAACTGAATGACTACCGATCCGTAGCACTCACTTCCATCATCATGAAGTGCTTCGAGAGGCTAGTCAAAGACCACATCACCTCTTCCCTCCCCTGACACACTCGACCCTCTCCAATTCGCTTACTGTCCCGACATATCAACGGACGACGCCATTGCACTGCACACTGCCCTCACCAACCTGTAAAACAGGAATGCATGTGTGAGGATGTTGTTCACTGACTACAGCTCAGCCTTCAATACCATCGGACTTCAATACTGGTCTTCACCACAAATCTCACGGCCCTGGAACTTAACTCCTCCCTATGCAACTGGGTCCTGGACTTCCTAACAGGCCCTCCCTATGGTGAAAGTAGGCAACATTACCTCCTCCACACTGATCCTTAACACGGGGGCCCCACAAGGGTGTGTCCTCAGTCCCCTCCTGTACTCCCTGTATGCCCATGACTGCGTGGCCTCACACAGTTCCAACTCCATCATCAATTTCGCTGACGACACGACAGTAGTAGGCCTGATTACCAACAACGATGAGGAGGACTATCAGGCTACAGCAGAATAAATAGAATAATTTGCTATTTATTCTGCTGTAGCCTGTTAGAATCATTTACTAACAGGCTACAGCAGAATAAATATAATAATTTACTATTTATTCTGCTGTAGCCTGATAGTAAATGATTCTATTTATTCTGCTGTAGCCTGATAGTGTCACACCCTGGCTCTGGGACTCTATATGTTGAGCCAGGGTGTGGATATTCTATAGGTTGTATTTCTGTGTTGGCCAGAGTGGTTCCCAATCAGAGGCAACGAGTGTCAGCTGTGGCTGGTTGTCTCTGATTGGGAGCCATATTTATAGAGGCTATTTGCCCACAAATGTTGTGGGATCTTGTTTCTAGTCTGTTGTGTTAGACCGTGAACTGTCACGTTATCGTTTTGTTGTTTTTTGATCGTGTCTCTAATAAAGAGTATGTTTGCCTGCAACGCTGCGCCTTGGTCCTCCTCTGTATACGACGATCGTGACAGATAGTAAATTATTCTATTTATTCTGCTGTAGCCTGATAGTAAAAAATTCTATTTATTCTGCTGTAGCCTGATAGTAAATGATTATATTTATTCTGCTGTAGCCTGATAGTAAATTATTATATTTATTCTGCTGTAGCCTGATAGTAAATTATTATATTTATTCTGATGTAGCCTGTTAGTAAATGATTATATTTATTCTGCTGTAGCCTGATAGTAAATGATTCTATTTATTCTGCTGTAGCCTGATAGTAAATGATTCTATTTATTCTGCTGTAGACTGATAGTAAATGATTCTATTTATTCTGCTGTAGCCTGTTAGTAAATGATTCTATTTATTCTGCTGTAGCCTGATAGTAAATGATTCTATTTATTCTGCTGTAGCCTGATAGTAAATAATTCTATTTATTCTGCTGTAGCCTGTTAGTAAATGATTCTATTTATTCTGCTGTAGCCTGATAGTAAATGATTCTATTTATTCTGCTGTAGCCTGATAGTGTCATGAGCCCTCTCACTCCACCGGGTTACCACCTTAATTTGTTTCCACTATCTTCCACTCTGCTCACCTCCCTCTCTCTACTCAGCCTAACTAGCTCCACCTGTCCCTGCTCTGCTCGGCTCTAATTACTCTGCCAGCTGCGCTGCATTACCCACTAACCTCTCCCAGTATTTAAGGCCCTGTCTTTCAGCTCTCCGGTGTCAGATCGTCTGCAAAGCTCACACCCGGAACCTGTTTGCTCGCGCTCTGGCTCACCCTGGTTTTGTGACCCCGGACCTGCCTGTTTTTTTGGATACTCTTCTGCCTCAGGAGATCCAGACCTGCTTCTGCCATTACGACTCCTGACTACTCTTCAATCCCGGTAACTCTGACCAGCCTTCTGCCTTGCTACTACGTATTTTGGATTTCCCTTGAACTGTACTGCTGCCTGGTTTCATTCCGCCCTGTTGTGTCTGTGTCTCCCCCCAGGACTTCTGGACCACCCACCACCGCTTCATAGGACGATCGCTGCCACTGGGGGGGGCACAGACCCAGCGTATTGGACGGGATCCTGTTACCCCTGGAGCCTTCATTCACTCCCCTACTTCCCTTTTCCCTTAAGTTTAATAAACTTTCCTGGTGTGACGCAATTGTGGTCCTCTGGTCGTCTGTCTGAATCGTGACAGTAACGATCCGACCATTATGGACTCAGCGCACACTTTCCCGACATGGAAACCGATGAGCAGGAGCAGCAGTTCCAGCAGCAGCAACAACAACTCGCCATGATCATTCAACTCCTCACCAACCTTACCCCAGCCAGTCTGCCCACCAGCCCAGCCCCGAGTTACCTGCCCCGGTCATTGCAGCGCTGCTCCGAACCCAAGATTGGAAACCCCGAGCGGTTCAACGGCGATTCAACCCAGGTCCGGCCATTCCTGACTAGCTGCCGACTTCAGTTCTCCTTGCAGCCAAGGACCTTCGCCACGGAGGGGCTAAAGTTGGGTATGCCATCACTCACCTGACGGGCGAGCTCGACTCTGGGAACAGCAGAGTTCGAACGTCAAACCCCGCATGTGCAACCTTCGACCTGTTTGCTGAGGAGATGCTGAAGGTGTTTGACCTGGATTCACCCACCGCAGAGGCGTCTCGTGAACTGTTCAGTATTCGACAAGGCAGACGTACAGTCGCAGACCATTCCATCGACTTCCGAACCCTGGCTAGACGAAGTTCTTGGAACACACCATCGTTGGTGGACGCGTTTCTTCCATAGTTTGGCCGACTATATCAAGGACGAAGTTGGTCTCCCATGAACTGCCTTCCACTCTTGATGAAGCCATCGCACTGACTGTCAGGATCGACAGAAGGATACAGACCCGTCGCCGTGAGAGGGGGCGCCAAGGTCCACCTACTACCGGCATTCGGAGAGATCCGACTGGGCTCCTGTCATCTACTGCCACTCACCCAGGTCAGCTTGATCAGTCTGAGCCTAATGGAGATTGGGCGAGCCTCCCTCACTCCTGCAGAGCGCCAGCGCCGCTTCACCTCAAACCTCTGCCTCTATTGTGGAGGTGATGGACATCGTGTGGTAACCTGCCCTTTAAAGGGCCGAAGCTCACCGGGCGTAGGGGGAGTCCGGTTGAGTTCAATGACCATCCAGTCCTCCGACCGCAAACCCCCGCTGCAAGTTCACCTCCGCCTCTCTGACTCAACTCACACCCTGGCTGCTCTGGTGGATTCTGGCGCCGAAGCCAACATAATGGACATCAAGCTGGCACGCCAACTGGGACTGGAGAACCTCCGCGTTTGACACCTCCTATTCCTGCCCGGGCACTGGACGGACACTTACCGGATCGGTCACTCATGTCACGGCCCCGGTCTCGATGGGTCTGTCCGGAAACCATCAAGAAACTATCCAGTTTCACCTGCTCCCTCTCCAGGCCAACCTCATCCTGGGTTACCCATGGCTCCGCCGGCACAACCCTCAGCTCGACTGGGTGACCGGGGTGATCAGGGAGTGGGGAGAGGACTGCCACCGAACCTGCCTGCTTGCTTGCCGCACCACCCCCTCGGCCAGTACCTACTAACTCCGCTCCTGACCTCTCCAATGTCCCAGAATGCTACCATGGTCTCAGAGAGGTGTTTAACAAAGCAAGAGCCACATCTCTGCCCCCTCACCGACCGTCACGACTGTGCCATCGACCTCCTCCCTGGAACAGCTCCTCCAAGGGGTCGTCTTTATTCGTTGTCTGCTCCTGAAAGAAAGTCCATGGAGGACTACATCAATGGCTCTCTGTCCGCAGGATTAATCCGTTCATCTTCATCTCCTGCTGGTGCTGGCTTCTTCTTTGTGGGGGAAGAAGGACGGATCTCTTCGCCCCTGCATCGACTACAGGGGACTCAACGACATCACAGTGAAGAAACCGTTACCCTCTGCCTCTGCTCACCTCTGCTTTTGAGTTGCTCCAGGGAGCCACTGTTTTTACCAAGTTGGATCTCAGAAACGCTTACCACCTAGTGCGGATCCGGGAGGGAGATGAATGGAAAACTGCATTCAATACACCAACAGGCCACTACGAGTATCTGGTTATGCCTTTTGGCCTCACCAATGCTCCTGCTGTGTTCCAGGCTCTAGTGAATGATGTACTGCAGGGACATGTTAAACAAGTTTGTCTTCGTTTACCTGGATGACATCTTAATTTACTCCAGAAACCTGTCTGAACACACCCGCCATGTCCAGCAAGTCCTTCATCGTCTTCTGGAGAATTCCTCTACGCCAAGGCAGAGAAATGTGAGTTTCACGTCAAGACAGTGGCCTTCCTGGGGTACATAGTGGCAGAAGGAAGTATCCAAATGGATCCTGCCAAAGTATCAGCAGTCACTTCATGGCCAGTTCCGGAGAACAGAAAGAAGCTGCAACAGTTTCTGGGGTTTGCTAACTTCTATAGGAAGTTTATCCGAACTACAGTACCGTTGCTGCCCCTCTCACTGCTCTAACCAGCACCAAGCAACCCTTCACCTGGACCCCAGCAGCCCGACAAAGCCTTCAGTACCCTCAAGGTGAGGTTCACCTCCGCTCCCATCCTCCAGATGCCTGATGTGGACCGGCAATTCATTGTGGAGGTGGACGCCTCGGATGTGGGAGTTGGTGCTGTGATTTCTCAGTGGGCTGCGGAGGATAGGAAGCTCCATCCCTGTGCCTTTTTCTCACGTCGGTTGTCCCCCCTCTGAGTGCAATTACGACATAGGGAACCGTGAGCTGCTGGCTGTGAAGCTTGCCTTGGAGGAGTGGCGTCACTGGCTGGAGGGGTCCACCATTCCATTTCTCGTTTGGACCGATCATAAGAACTTGGAGTACATCCGCACGGCCAAACGGTTGAACTCCAGGCAGTCCCGCTGGGCCCTGTTCTTCACCAGGTTTAATTTCACTCTGTCATACCGGCCTGGATCACGCAACACCAAGCCAGGACGCCCTCTCCCGTCAATTCCAGAAGGATGACACCCCTCCAAGGACCCTGTGTCGATTCTGCCAAGTCCCTGCATCGTTGCAGCTCTGACCTGGGCTGTTGAGGAACAGGTGCTGGAGGCTCTCCGTAACCAGCCAGGTCCCAGCACTTGCCCAGCTGACCGCCTTTTTGTCCCCGAAGACCTGAGGTCCCAGGTCATTCAGTGGGGACATGACTCCCGCCTAGCTTGTCACCCTGGCTCCACCCGGCACTTACAACCTGCTCGCCCAGAGGTTCTGGTGGCCCTCTCTGAGGAAGGATGTACGGGAATTCGTCCCAAGCCTGCCCCATCTGCAACCAACACAAGTCGCCTGCCAGCCCCAGCCGGATTGCTGCAGCCCCGCCTGTGCCCAGACGCCCTGGTCTCACATCGCCCTTGACTTTGTCACGGGGCTGCCCCCTTCAAGTGGCATGACCGTCATTCTCACCATCGTTGACCGTTTCAGCAAGATGGCACACTTCATTCCCCTCCCCAAGCTCCCAACCGCCAAGGAGACCGCCCAGGTGGTCCTGGAACACGTCTTCCGGATCCACGGACTGCCAAGGGATGTTGTTTCTGACCGTGGTCCATAATTCTCCTCCGCTTTTGGAAGGAGTTCTGTCACCTGCTGGGAGCCACAGTCAGTCTGACTTCCGGATTCCATCCCCAATCCAATGGGCAGTCAGAGCGGGCTAATCAGGAGCTCGAGAAGGCACTGCGATGCATGACTTCACGCACCCCCACTCCTGGTCGCAGCAATTGACATGGGTGGAGTACGCACACAATTCTCTGACCTGCTCTGCCATCGGTATGTCCCCTTTCCAATGTGTTTATGGATACCAGCCTCCTCTATTTGCCAGCCAGGAGGAGGGAGGTTACTTGCCCATCTGCACTTGCTTTTGCCCGCCGATGTCGCCGCACCTGGTCACAAGCCCGAGCCACACTCCCTCAGGTCCGTTGCCAGCTACACTACCGGGGCCAACCGTCGGAGAATTCCTGCTCCCACCTACCATGTTGGTCAAAGGGGTGTGGTTGTCATCGAAGAACCTGCCACTCAGGGTGGAGTCGCAGAAGCTGGCACCTCGGTTCATTGGCCCATTCCCTATCATAAGAGTGATTAGCCCAACTGCTGTCCGGCTCCAACTGCCTAATTCCCTGAGGGTGCACCCCACTTTCCATGTGTCTCAAGATTAAGCCCATCCATGAGAGTCCGCTGGTCCCTGCTGCGCCTGGTCCTCCTCCTCCACGGCTCGCCGATGGTGGTCTGGTTTACACCGTCCGCCGCCTGCTTCGGTCCAGACGGAGGGGTAGGGGTCTCCAGTACCTCATTGACTGGGAGGGCTATGGACCTGAGGAAAGGACCTGGGTGCCAGCTAGTCGGATTGTGGATAGGACTCTCATCACCGCTTCCACCAACGGCATCCGGATCAACCTGCAATCCGTAGGGGCCGCCCAGAGGGGTCCCTAACCGTCCGGCCCGTTCGGCTTCCTGTCCTGTGCCTGATCCTGTCTCGGGACCTGTCCCATCTCCCGACCACGGCCCTCCGGCTTCCTCCGAGGATGAGGACGTTCACTCGGACCGTTCGGAGGAGTTCTAGCCCTCCTCCGGCCTCCTCCTCCGCCCGGCGTGGTGTTGCTCTTGGGACTTCTGGGGCCGTCCCTTGGGGGGTTCTGTCATGAGCCCTCTCACTCCACCGGGTTACCACCTTAATTTGTTTCACTATCTTCCACTCTGCTCACCTCCCTCTCTCTACTCAGCCTAACTAGCTCCACCTGTCCCTGCTCTGCTCGGCTCTAATTACTCTGCCAGCTGCGCTGCATTACCCACTAACCTCTCCCAGTATTTAAGGCCCTGTCTTTCAGCTCTCCGGTGTCAGATCGTCTGCAAAGCTCACACCCGGAACCTGTTTGCTCGCGCTTCTGGCTCACCCTGGTTTGTGACCCCGGACCTGCCTGTTTTTGGATACTCTTCTGCCTCAGGAGATCCAGACCTGCTTCTGCCATTACGACTCCTGACTACTCTTCAATCCCGGTAACTCTGACCAGCCTTCTGCCTTGCTACTACGTATTTTGGATTTCCCTTGAACTGTACTGCTGCCTGGTTTCATTCCGCCCTGTTGTGTCTGTGTCTCCCCCCCCCCAGGACTTCTGGACCACCCACCACCGGCTTCATAGGACGCATCGCTGCCACTGGGGGGGGCACAGACCCAGCGTATTGGACGGGATCCCTGTTACCCCTGGAGCCTTCATTCACTCCCTACTTCCCTTTTCTCTTAAGTTTAATAAACTTTCTGGTGTGACGCAATTGTGGTCCTCTGGTCGTCTGTCTGAATCGTGACAGATAGTAAATGATTATATTTATTCTGCTGTAGCCTGATAGTAAATGATTCTATTTATTCTGCTGTAGCCTGATAGTAAATGATTATATTTATTCTGCTGTAGCCTGTTAGTAAATGATGTGGTAATGGAGGGAGAAAGACCAGGCACCCCTCCCTTCCCTTTTATGAGCAGACTGCTTATTTTATCCCCACAACAACCACAACTCCCCCTCCACCCCCCCTTGCCGCCCTGGACGACCATGCTGACTTCCTGCATCCTCCCAACCTCAGAGAAACGCTACACACAAGCACACACACACACACACACACACACACACACACACACACACTAATTTAGGATGAAGCAGTATCAAATCAGTGTAGTCAGAGGGTCTGAGAGAGAACGGAGAGAGATGAAAGAGAGAACAGAGAGAGAGATGACTGAGAGAACAGAGCGAGATCAGAGAGAGAGAGAACAGAGAGAGAGATGACTGAGAGAACAGAGCGAGATCAGAGAGAGAGAGAACAGAGAGAGATGACAGAAACAACAGAGAGAGATGAGATGAGAGGTAGAGATTAAGGGATCTGGGTCCTACGGCAGCTGACCTGCTGGATGAAATACATAGGCCACATGTTTTCTTTCAAATATGTTTCTCAAACCAGAACCCTGAAGGAAGGCTGTTGAACTGAACCCTGAAGGAAGACTGTTGAACTGAACCCTTAAGGAAAACTGTTGAACTAAACCCTGAATGAAGGCTGTTGAACTGAACCCTGAAGGAAAACTGTTGAACTGAACCCTGAAGGAAGACTGTTGAACTGAACCCTGAAAGAAGACTGTTGAACTGAACCCTGAAAGAAAACTGTTGAACTGAACCCTGAAGGAAGACTGTTGAACTGAACCCTGAAGGAAGACTGTTGAACTGAACCCTGAAGGAAGACTGTTGAACTGAACCCTGAAGGAAGACTGTTGAACTGAACCCTGAAGGAAGACTGTTGAACTGAACCCTGAAGGAAAACTGTTGAACTGAACCCTGAAGGAAGACTGTTGAACTGAACCCTGAAGGAAGACTGTTGAACTGAACACTGAAGGAAGACTGTTGAACTGAACCCTGAAAGAAAACTGTTGAACTGAGCCCTGAAGGAAGACTGTTGAACTGAAACCTGAAGGAAGACTGTTGAACTGAACCCTGAAGGAAGACTGTTGAACTGAACCCTGAAGGAAGACTGTTGAACTGAACCCTGAAGGAAGACTGTTGAACTTAACCCTGAAGGAAAACTGTTGAACTGAACCCTGAAGGAAGACTGTTGAACTGAACACTGAAGGAAGACTGTTGAACTGAACCCTGAATGAAGACTGTTGAACTGAACCCTGAAGGAAGGCTGTTGAACTGAAACCTTAAGGAAGACTGTTGAACTGAAGCCTGAAGGAAGGCTGTTGAACTGAACCCTGATGGAAGGCTGTTGAACTGAACCCTAAAGGAAGGCTGTTGAACTGATCCCTGAAGGAAGACTGTTGAACTGAACCCTGAAGGATGACTATTGAACTGAACCCTGAAGGAAGGCTGTTGAACTGAACTCTGAAGGAAGGCTGTTGAACTGAACCCTGAAGGAAGGCTGTTGAACTGAACCCTGAAGGAAGACTGTTGAACTGAACCCTGAAGGAAGACTGTTGAACTGAACCCTGAAGGAAGGCTGTTGAACTGAACCCTGAAGTAAGACTGTTGAACTGAACTCTGAAGGAAGGCTGTTGAACTGAACCCTGAACTGTTGAACTGAACCCTGAAGGAAGACTGTTAAACTGAACCCTGAAGGAAGACTGTTGAACTGAACCCTGAAGGAAGGCTGTTGAACTGAACCCTGAAGGAAGGCTGTTCAACTTAACCCTGAAGGAAGGCTGTTGAACTGAACCCTGAAGGAAGACTGTTGAACTGAACCCTGAAGGAAGATTGTTGAACTGAACCATGAAGGAAGGCTGTTGAAATGAACCCTGAAGGAAGGCTGTTGAACTGAACCCTGAAGGAAGGCTGTTGAACTGATCCCTGAAGGAAGGCTGTTGAACTGAACCCTGAAGGAAGACTGTTGAACTGAACCCTGAAAGAAGACTGTTGAACTGAACCCTGAAGGGAAGCTGTTGAACTGAACCCCGAAGGAAGGCTGTTGAACTGAACCCTGAATGAAGACTGTTGAACTGAACCCTGAAGGAAGGCTGTTGAACTGAAACCGGAAGGAAGACTGTTGAACTGAAGCCTGAAGGAAGGCTGTTGAACTGAACCCTGATGGAAGGCTGTTGAACTGAACCCTAAAGGAAGGCTGTTGAACTGAACCCTGAAGGAAGACTGTTGAACTGAACCCTGAAGGATGACTATTGAACTGAACCCTGAAGGAAGGCTGTTGAACTGAACTCTGAAGGAAGGCTGTTGAACTGAACCCTGAAGGAAGGCTGTTGAACTTAACCCTGAAGGAAGACTGTTGAACTGAACCCTGAAGGAAGACTGTTGAACTGAACCCTGAAGGAAGGCTGTTGAACTGAACCCTGAAGGAAGGCTGTTGAACTGAACCCTGAAGTAAGACTGTTGAACTGAACCCTGAAGGAAGGCTGTTGAACTGAACCCTGAAGGAAGACTGTTGAACTAAACCCTGAAGGAAGACTGTTGAACTGAACCCTGAAGGAAGACTGTTGAACTGAACCCTGAAGGAAGGCTGTTGAACTGAACCCTGAAGGAAGGCTGTTCAACTGAACCCCGAAGGAAGTCTGTTGAACTGAACCCTGAAGGAAGACTGTTGAACTGAACCCTGAAGGAAGATTGTTGAACTGAACCCTGAAGGAAGGCTGTTGAATTGAACCCTGAAGGAAGACTGTTCACTGAACCCTGAAGGAAGGCTGTTGAACTGAACCCTGAAGGAAGGCTGTTGAACTGAACCCTGAAGGAAGACTGTTGAACTGAACCCTGAAAGAAGACTGTTGAACTGAACCCTGAAGGAAGGCTGTTGAACTGAACCCTGAAGGAAGGCTGTTGAACTGAACCCTGAAGGAAGACTGTTGAACTGAACCCTGAAGGATGACTATTGAACTGAACCCTGAAGGAAGGCTGTTGAACTGAACCCTGAAGGAAGACAGTTGAACTGAACCCTGAAGGAAGACTGTTGAACTGAACCCTGAAGGAAGACTGTTGAACTGAACCCTGAAGGAAGGCTGTTGAACTGAACCCTGAAGGAAGGCTGTTCAACTGAACCCTGAAGGAAGGCTGTTGAACTGAACCCTGAAGGAAGACTGTTAAACTGAACCCTGAAGGAAGATTGTTGAACGGAACCCTGAAGGAAGGCTGTTGAAATGAACCCTGAAGGAAGGCTGTTGAACTGAACCCTGAAGGAAGGCTGTTGAACTGAACCATGAAGGAAGGCTTTTGAACTGAACCCTGAAGGAAGACTGTTGAACTGAACCCTGAAAGAAGACTGTTGAACTGAACCCTGAAGGAAGGCTGTTGAACTGAACCCTGAAGGAAGGCTGTTGAACTGAACCCTGAAGGAAGACTGTTCAACTGAACCCTGAAGGATGACAATTGAACTGAACCCTGAAGGAAGGCTGTTGAACTGAACCCTGAAGGAAGGCTGTTGAACTGAACCCTGAAGGAAGGCTGTTGAACTGAACCCTGAAAGAAGACTGTTGAACTGAACACTGAAGGAAGACTGTTGAACTGAACCCTGAAGGAAGGCTGTTGAACTGAACCCTGAAGGAAGGCTGTTGAACTGAACCCTGAAGGAAGACTGTTGAACTGAACCCTGAAGGAAGGCTGTTGAACTGAACCCTGAAGGAAGACTGTTGAACTAAACCCTGAAGGAAGACGGTTGAACTGAACCCTGAAGGAAGACTGTTGAACTGAACCCTGAAGGAAGGCTGTTGAACTGAACCCTGAAGGAAGACTGTTCAACTGAACCCTGAAGGATGACAATTGAACTGAACCCTGAAGGAAGGCTGTTGAACTGAACCCTGAAGGAAGGCTGTTGAACTGAACCATGAAGGAAGGCTTTTGAACTGAACCCTGAAGGAAGACTGTTGAACTGAACCCTGAAAGAAGACTGTTGAACTGAACCCTGAAGGAAGGCTGTTGAACTGAACCCTGAAGGAAGGCTGTTGAACTGAACCCTGAAGGAAGACTGTTCAACTGAACCCTGAAGGATGACAATTGAACTGAACCCTGAAGGAAGGCTGTTGAACTGAACCCTGAAGGAAGGCTGTTGAACTGAACCCTGAAGGAAGGCTGTTGAACTGAACCCTGAAAGAAGACTGTTGAACTGAACACTGAAGGAAGACTGTTGAACTGAACCCTGAAGGAAGGCTGTTGAACTGAACCCTGAAGGAAGGCTGTTGAACTGAACCCTGAAGGAAGACTGTTGAACTGAACCCTGAAGGAAGGCTGTTGAACTGAACCCTGAAGGAAGACTGTTGAACTAAACCCTGAAGGAAGACGGTTGAACTGAACCCTGAAGGAAGACTGTTGAACTGAACCCTGAAGGGAGATTGTTGAACTGAACCCTGAAGGAAGGCTGTTGAACTGAACGCTGAAGGAAGACTGTTGAACTGAACCCTGAAGGAAGGCTGTTGAACTGAACCCTGAAGGAAGGCTGTTGAACTGAACCCTGAAGGAAGGCTGTTGAACTTAACCCTGAAGGAAGACTGTTGAACTGAACCCTGAATGAAGACTGTTGAACTGAACCCTGAAGGAAGACTGTTGAACTGAACCCTGAAGGAAGACTGTTGAACTGAAACCTGAAGGAAAACTGTTGAACTGAACCCTGAAGGAAGACTGTTGAACTGAACCCTGAAATAAGACTGTTGAACTGAACCCTGAAGGAAAACGGTTGAACTGAACCCTGAAGGAAGACTGTTGAACTGAACCCTGAAGGAAGACTGTTGAACTGAACCCTGAAGGAAGACTGTTGAACTGAACCCTGAAGGAAGACTGTTGAACTGAACCCTGAAGGAAAACTGTTGGACTGAACCCTGAAGGAAGACTGTTGAACTGAACCCTGAAGGAAGACTGTTGAACTGAACCCTGAATGAAGACTGTTGGAACTGAACCCTGAAGGAAAACTGTTGAACTGAACCCTGAAGGAAGACTGTTGAACTGAACCCTGAAGGAAGACTGTTGAACTGAACCCTGAATGAAGACTGTTGAACTGAACCCTGAAGGAAGACTGTTGAACTGAACCCTGAAGGAAGACTGTTGAACTGAACCCTGAAGGAAGACTGTTGAACTGAACCCTGAAGGAAAACTGTTGAACTGAACCCTGAATGAAGACTGTTGAACTGAACCCTGAAGGAAGACTGTTGAACTGAACCCTGAAGGAAGACTGTTGAACTGAACCCTGAAGGAAGACTGTTGAACTGAACCCTGAATGAAGACTGTTGAACTGAACCCTGAAGGAAGACTGTTGAACTGAAACCTGAAGGAAGACTGTTGAACTGAACCCTGAAGGAAGGCTGTTGAACTGAACCCTGAAGGAAGGCTGTTGAACTGAACCCTGAAGTAAGACTGTTGAACTGAACTCTGAAGGAAGGCTGTTGAACTGAACCCTGAAGGAAGACTGTTGAACTGAACCCTGAAGGAAGACTGTTAAACTGAACCCTGAAGGAAGACTGTTGAACTGAACCCTGAAGGAAGGCTGTTGAACTGAACCCTGAAGGAAGGCTGTTCAACTTAACCCTGAAGGAAGGCTGTTGAACTGAACCCTGAAGGAAGACTGTTGAACTGAACCCTGAAGGAAGATTGTTGAACTGAACCATGAAGGAAGGCTGTTGAAATGAACCCTGAAGGAAGGCTGTTGAACTGAACCCTGAAGGAAGGCTGTTGAACTGATCCCTGAAGGAAGGCTGTTGAACTGAACCCTGAAGGAAGACTGTTGAACTGAACCCTGAAAGAAGACTGTTGAACTGAACCCTGAAGGGAAGCTGTTGAACTGAACCCTGAAGGAAGGCTGTTGAACTGAACCCTGAATGAAGACTGTTGAACTGAACCCTGAAGGAAGGCTGTTGAACTGAAACCGGAAGGAAGACTGTTGAACTGAAGCCTGAAGGAAGGCTGTTGAACTGAACCCTGATGGAAGGCTGTTGAACTGAACCCTAAAGGAAGGCTGTTGAACTGAACCCTGAAGGAAGACTGTTGAACTGAACCCTGAAGGATGACTATTGAACTGAACCCTGAAGGAAGGCTGTTGAACTGAACTCTGAAGGAAGGCTGTTGAACTGAACCCTGAAGGAAGGCTGTTGAACTTAACCCTGAAGGAAGACTGTTGAACTGAACCCTGAAGGAAGACTGTTGAACTGAACCCTGAAGGAAGGCTGTTGAACTGAACCCTGAAGGAAGGCTGTTGAACTGAACCCTGAAGTAAGACTGTTGAACTAAACTCTGAAGGAAGGCTGTTGAACTGAACCCTGAAGGAAGACTGTTGAACTAAACCCTGAAGGAAGACTGTTGAACTGAACCCTGAAGGAAGACTGTTGAACTGAACCCTGAAGGAAGGCTGTTGAACTGAACCCTGAAGGAAGGCTGTTCAACTGAACCCCGAAGGAAGTCTGTTGAACTGAACCCTGAAGGAAGACTGTTGAACTGAACCCTGAAGGAAGATTGTTGAACTGAACCCTGAAGGAAGGCTGTTGAATTGAACCCTGAAGGAAGACTGTTCACTGAACCCTGAAGGAAGGCTGTTGAACTGAACCCTGAAGGAAGGCTGTTGAACTGAACCCTGAAGGAAGACTGTTGAACTGAACCCTGAAAGAAGACTGTTGAACTGAACCCTGAAGGAAGGCTGTTGAACTGAACCCTGAAGGAAGGCTGTTGAACTGAACCCTGAAGGAAGACTGTTGAACTGAACCCTGAAGGATGACTATTGAACTGAACCCTGAAGGAAGGCTGTTGAACTGAACCCTGAAGGAAGACAGTTGAACTGAACCCTGAAGGAAGACTGTTGAACTGAACCCTGAAGGAAGACTGTTGAACTGAACCCTGAAGGAAGGCTGTTGAACTGAACCCTGAAGGAAGGCTGTTCAACTGAACCCTGAAGGAAGGCTGTTGAACTGAACCCTGAAGGAAGACTGTTAAACTGAACCCTGAAGGGAAGATTGTTGAACGGAACCCTGAAGGAAGGCTGTTGAAATGAACCCTGAAGGAAGGCTGTTGAACTGAACCCTGAAGGAAGGCTGTTGAACTGAACCATGAAGGAAGGCTTTTGAACTGAACCCTGAAGGAAGACTGTTGAACTGAACCCTGAAAGAAGGCTGTTGAACTGAACCCTGAAGGAAGGCTGTTGAACTGAACCCTGAAGGAAGGCTGTTGAACTGAACCCTGAAGGAAGACTGTTCAACTGAACCCTGAAGGATGACAATTGAACTGAACCCTGAAGGAAGGCTGTTGAACTGAACCCTGAAGGAAGGCTGTTGAACTGAACCCTGAAGGAAGGCTGTTGAACTGAACCCTGAAGGAAGACTGTTCGAACTGAACCCTGAAGGATGACAATTGAACTGAACCCTGAAGGAAGGCTGTTGAACTGAACCCTGAAGGAAGGCTGTTGAACTGAACCCTGAAGGAAGGCTGTTGAACTGAACCCTGAAAGAAGACTGTTGAACTGAACCCTGAAGGAAGACTGTTGAACTGAACCCTGAAGGAAGGCTGTTGAACTGAACCCTGAAGGAAGGCTGTTGAACTGAACCCTGAAGGAAGACTGTTGAACTGAACCCTGAAGGAAGGCTGTTGAACTGAACCCTGAAGGAAGACTGTTGAACTGAACCCTGAAGGAAGACGGTTGAACTGAACCCTGAAGGAAGGCTGTTGAACTGAACCCTGAAGGAAGGCTGTTGAACTGAACCCTGAAGGAAGACTGTTGAACTGAACCCTGAAGGATGACTATTGAACTGAACCCTGAAGGAAGGCTGTTGAACTGAACCCTGAAGGAAGACTGTTGAACTGAACCCTGAAGGAAGGCTGTTGAACTGAACCCTGAAGGAAGACTGTTGAACTGAACCCTGAAGGAAGGCTGTTGAACTGAACCCTGAAGGAAGGCTGTTCAACTGAACCCTGAAGGAAGGCTGTTGAACTGAACCCTGAAGGAAGACTGTTAAACTGAACCCTGAAGGAAGATTGTTGAACGGAACCCTGAAGGAAGGCTGTTGAAATGAACCCTGAAGGAAGGCTGTTGAACTGAACCCTGAAGGAAGGCTGTTGAACTGAACCATGAAGGAAGGCTTTTGAACTGAACCCTGAAGGAAGACTGTTGAACTGAACCCTGAAAGAAGACTGTTGAACTGAACCCTGAAGGAAGGCTGTTGAACTGAACCCTGAAGGAAGGCTGTTGAACTGAACCCTGAAGGAAGACTGTTCAACTGAACCCTGAAGGATGACAATTGAACTGAACCCTGAAGGAAGGCTGTTGAACTGAACCCTGAAGGAAGGCTGTTGAACTGAACCCTGAAGGAAGGCTGTTGAACTGAACCCTGAAAGAAGACTGTTGAACTGAACACTGAAGGAAGACTGTTGAACTGAACCCTGAAGGAAGGCTGTTGAACTGAACCCTGAAGGAAGGCTGTTGAACTGAACCCTGAAGGAAGACTGTTGAACTGAACCCTGAAGGAAGGCTGTTGAACTGAACCCTGAAGGAAGACTGTTGAACTAAACCCTGAAGGAAGACGGTTGAACTGAACCCTGAAGGAAGACTGTTGAACTGAACCCTGAAGGAAGGCTGTTGAACTGAACCCTGAAGGAAGACTGTTCAACTGAACCCTGAAGGATGACAATTGAACTGAACCCTGAAGGAAGGCTGTTGAACTGAACCCTGAAGGAAGGCTGTTGAACTGAACCATGAAGGAAGGCTGTTGAACTGAACCCTGAAGGAAGACTGTTGAACTGAACCCTGAAAGAAGACTGTTGAACTGAACCCTGAAGGAAGGCTGTTGAACTGAACCCTGAAGGAAGGCTGTTGAACTGAACCCTGAAGGAAGACTGTTCAACTGAACCCTGAAGGATGACAATTGAACTGAACCCTGAAGGAAGGCTGTTGAACTGAACCCTGAAGGAAGGCTGTTGAACTGAACCCTGAAGGAAGGCTGTTGAACTGAACCCTGAAAGAAGACTGTTGAACTGAACACTGAAGGAAGACTGTTGAACTGAACCCTGAAGGAAGGCTGTTGAACTGAACCCTGAAGGAAGGCTGTTGAACTGAACCCTGAAGGAAGACTGTTGAACTGAACCCTGAAGGAAGGCTGTTGAACTGAACCCTGAAGGAAGACTGTTGAACTAAACCCTGAAGGAAGACGGTTGAACTGAACCCTGAAGGAAGACTGTTGAACTGAACCCTGAAGGGAGATTGTTGAACTGAACCCTGAAGGAAGGCTGTTGAACTGAACGCTGAAGGAAGACTGTTGAACTGAACCCTGAAGGAAGGCTGTTGAACTGAACCCTGAAGGAAGGCTGTTGAACTGAACCCTGAAGGAAGGCTGTTGAACTGAACCCTGAAGGAAGACTGTTGAACTGAACCCTGAATGAAGACTGTTGAACTGAACCCTGAAGGAAGACTGTTGAACTGAACCCTGAAGGAAGACTGTTGAACTGAAACCTGAAGGAAAACTGTTGAACTGAACCCTGAAGGAAGACTGTTGAACTGAACCCTGAAATAAGACTGTTGAACTGAACCCTGAAGGAAAACGGTTGAACTGAACCCTGAAGGAAGACTGTTGAACTGAACCCTGAAGGAAGACTGTTGAACTGAACCCTGAAGGAAGACTGTTGAACTGAACCCTGAAGGAAGACTGTTGAACTGAACCCTGAAGGAAAACTGTTGGACTGAACCCTGAAGGAAGACTGTTGAACTGAACCCTGAAGGAAGACTGTTGAACTGAACCCTGAATGAAGACTGTTGAACTGAACCCTGAAGGAAAACTGTTGAACTGAACCCTGAAGGAAGACTGTTGAACTGAACCCTGAAGGAAGACTGTTGAACTGAACCCTGAATGAAGACTGTTGAACTGAACCCTGAAGGAAGACTGTTGAACTGAACCCTGAAGGAAGACTGTTGAACTGAACCCTGAAGGAAGACTGTTGAACTGAACCCTGAAGGAAAACTGTTGAACTGAACCCTGAAGGAAGACTGTTGAACTGAACCCTGAAGGAAGACTGTTGAACTGAACCCTGAAGGAAGACTGTTGAACTGAACCCTGAAGGAAGACTGTTGAACTGAACCCTGAATGAAGACTGTTGAACTGAACCCTGAAGGAAGACTGTTGAACTGAAACCTGAAGGAAGACTGTTGAACTGAACCCTGAAGGAAGGCTGTTGAACTGAACCCTGAAGGAAGGCTGTTGAACTGAACCCTGAAGGAAGACTGTTGAACTGAACCCTGAAGGAAGGCTGTTGAACTGAACCCTGAAGGAAGACTGTTGAACTGAACCCTGAAGGAAGACTGTTGAACTGAACCCTGAAGGAAGACTGTTGAACTGAACCCTGAAGGAAGGCTGTTGAACTGAACCCTGAAGGAAGGCTGTTGAACTGAACCCTGAAGGAAGGCTGTTGAACTGAACCCTGAAGGAAGACTGTTGAACTGAACCCTGAAGGAAGGCTGTTGAACTGAACCCTGAAGGAAGGCTGTTGAAACTGAACCCTGAAGGAAGGCTGTTGAACTGAACCCTGAAGGAAGGCTGTTGAACTGAACCCTGAAGGAAGGCTGTTGAACTGAACCCTGAAGGAAGACTGTTGAACTGAACCCTGAAAGAAGACTGTTGAACTGAACCCTGAAGGAAGACTGTTGAACTGAACACTGAAGGAAGACTGTTGAACTGAACCCTGAATGAAGACTGTTGAACTGAACCCTGAAGGAAGGCTGTTGAACTGAACCCTGAAGGAAGACTGTTGAACTGAACCCTGAAGGAAGGCTGTTGAACTGAACCCTGAAGGAAGGCTGTTGAACTGAGCCCTGAAAGGAAGGCTGTTGAACTGAACCCTGAAGGAAGACTGTTGAACTGAACCCTGAAGGATGACTGTTGAACTGAACCCTGAAGGAAGGCTGTTGAACTGAACCCTGAAGGAAGGCTGTTGAACTGAACCCTGAAGGAAGGCTGTTGAACTGAACCCTGAAGGAAGACTGTTGAACTGAACCCTGAAGGAAGACTGTTGAACTGAACCCTGAAGGAAGGCTGTTGAACTGAACCCTGAAGGAAGGCTGTTGAACTGAACCCTGAAGGAAGACTGTTGAACTGAACCCTGAAGGAAGGCTGTTGAACTGAACCCTGAAGGAAGACTGTTGAACTGAACCCTGAAGGAAGACTGTTGAACTGAACCCTGAAGGAAGACTGTTGAACTGAACCCTGAAGGAAGACTGTTGAACTGAACCCTGAAGGAAGGCTGTTGAACTGAACCCTGAAGGAAGACTGTTGAACTGAACCCTGAAGGAAGACTGTTGAACTGAACCCTGAAGGAAGACTGTTGAACTGAACCCTGAAGGAAGGCTGTTGAACTGAACCCTGAAGGAAGGCTGTTGAACTGAACCCTGAAGGAAGGCTGTTGAACTGAACCCTGAAGGAAGGCTGTTGAACTGAACCCTGAAGGAAGACTGTTGAACTGAACCCTGAAGGAAGACTGTTGAACTGAACCCTGAAGGAAGGCTGTTGAACTGAACCCTGAAGGAAGGCTGTTGAACTGAACCCTGAAGGAAGGCTGTTGAACTGAACCCTGAAGGAAGACTGTTGAACTGAACCCTGAAGGAAGACTGTTGAACTGAACCCTGAAGGAAGACTGTTGAACTGAACCCTGAAGGAAGGCTGTTGAACTGAACCCTGAAGGAAGACTGTTGAACTGAACCCTGAAGGAAGGCTGTTGAACTGAACCCTGAAGGAAGGCTGTTGAACTGAGCCCTGAAGGAAGGCTGTTGAACTGAACCCTGAAGGAAGACTGTTGAACTGAACCCTGAAGGAAGATTGTTGAACTGAACCCTGAAGGAAGGCTGTTGAACTGAACCCTGAAGGAAGGCTGTTGAACTGAACCCTGAAGGAAGGCTGTTGAACTGAACCCTGAAGGAAGGCTGTTGAACTGAACCCTGAAGGAAGACTGTTGAACTGAACCCTGAAGGAAGACTGTTGAACTGAACCCTGAAGGAAGACTGTTGAACTGAACCCTGAAGGAAGGCTGTTGAACTGAACCCTGAAGGAAGACTGTTGAACTGAACCCTGAAGGATGACTATTGAACTGAACCCTGAAGGAAGGCTGTTGAACTGAACCCTGAAGGAAGGCTGTTGAACTGAACCCTGAAGGAAGGCTGTTGAACTGAACCCTGAAAGAAGACTGTTGAACTGAACCCTGAAGGAAGACTGTTGAACTGAACCCTGAAGGAAGGCTGTTGAACTGAACCCTGAAGGAAGGCTGTTGGAACTGAACCCTGAAGGAAGACTGTTGAACTGAACCCTGAAGGAAGGCTGTTGAACTGAACCCTGAAGGAAGACTGTTGAACTGAACCCTGAAGGAAGACTGTTGAACTGAACCCTGAAGGAAGACTGTTGAACTGAACCCTGAAGGAAGGCTGTTGAACTGAACCCTGAAGGAAGACTGTTGAACTGAACCCTGAAGGAAGACAGTTGAACTGAACCCCTGAAGGAAGGCTGTTGAACTGAACCCTGAAGGAAGGCTGTTGAACTGAACCCTGAAGGAAGACTGTTTGAACTGAACCCTGAAGGAAGACTGTTGAACTGAACCCTGAAGGAAGACTGTTGAACTGAACCCTGAAGGAAGGCTGTTGAACTGAACCCTGAAGGAAGGCTGTTGAACTGAACCCTGAAGGAAGACTGTTGAACTGAACCCTGAAGGAAGACTATTGAACTGAACCCTGAAGGAAGGCTGTTGAACTGAACCCTGAAGGAAGGCTGTTGAACTGAACCCTGAAGGAAGGCTGTTGAACTGAACCCTGAAAGGAAGACTGTTGAACTGAACACTGAAGGAAGACTGTTGAACTGAACCCTGAAGGAAGGCTGTTGAACTGAACCCTGAAGGAAGGCTGTTGAACTGAACCCTGAAGGAAGACTGTTGAACTGAACCCTGAAGGAAGGCTGTTGAACTGAACCCTGAAGGAAGACTGTTGAACTGAACCCTGAAGGAAGACTGTTGAACTGAACCCTGAAGGAAGACTGTTGAACTGAACCCTGAAGGAAGACTGTTGAACTGAACCCTGAAGGAAGGCTGTTGAACTGAACCCTGAAGGAAGGCTGTTGAACTGAACCCTGAAGGAAGGCTGTTGAACTGAACCCTGAAGGAAGGCTGTTGAACTGAGCCCTGAAGGAAGGCTGTTGAACTGAACCCTGAAGGAAGACTGTTGAACTGAACCCTGGAGGAAGACTGTTGAACTGAACCCTGAAGGAAGACTTTTGAACTGAACCCTGAAAGAAGACTGTTGAACTGAACCCTGAAGGAAAACTGTTGAACTTAACAATGAAGGAAGACTGTTGAACTGAACCCTGAAAGAAGACTGTTGAACTGAACCCTGAAGGAAAACTGTTGAACTGAACCCTGAAGGAAGACTGTTGAACTGAACCCTGAAGGAAGACTGTTGAACTGAACCCTGAAGGAAGACTGTTGAACTGAACCCTGAAGGAAGACTGTTGAACTGAACCCTGAAGGAAGACTGTTGAACTGAACCCTGAAGGAAGACTGTTGAACTGAACCCTGAAGGAAGACTGTTGAACTGAACCCTGAATGAAGACTGTTGAACTGAACCCTGAAGGAAAACTGTTGAACTGAACCCTGAAGGAAGACTGTTGAACTGAACCCTGAAGGAAGACTGTTGAACTGAACCCTGAATGAAGACTGTTGAACTGAACCCTGAAGGAAGACTGTTGAACTGAACCCTGAAGGAAGACTGTTGAACTGAACCCTGAAGGAAGACTGTTGAACTGAACCCTGAAGGAAGACTGTTGAACTGAACCCTGAAGGAAGACTGTTGAACTGAACCCTGAAGGAAGACTGTTGAACTGAACCCTGAAGGAAGACTGTTGAACTGAACCCTGAAGGAAGACTGTTGAACTGAACCCTGAAGGAAGACTGTTGAACTGAACCCTGAAGGAAGACTGTTGAACTGAACCCTGAAGGAAGACTGTTGAACTGAACCCTGAAGGAAGGCTGTTGAACTGAACCCTGAAGGAAGGCTGTTGAACTGAACCCTGAAGGAAGACTGTTGAACTGAACCCTGAAGGAAGGCTGTTGAACTGAACCCTGAAGGAAGGCTGTTGAACTGAACCCTGAAGGAAGACTGTTGAACTGAACCCTGAAGGAAGACTGTTGAACTGAACCCTGAAGGAAGACTGTTGAACTGAACCCTGAAGGAAGACTGTTGAACTGAACCCTGAAGGAAGGCTGTTGAACTGAACCCTGAAGGAAGGCTGTTGAACTGAACCCTGAAGGAAGGCTGTTGAACTGAACCCTGAAGGAAGACTGTTGAACTGAACCCTGAAGGATGACTATTGAACTGAACCCTGAAGGAAGGCTGTTGAACTGAACCCTGAAGGAAGACTGTTGAACTGAACCCTGAAGGAAGGCTGTTGAACTGAACCCTGAAGGAAGGCTGTTGAACTGAGCCCTGAAGGAAGGCTGTTGAACTGAACCCTGAAGGAAGACTGTTGAACTGAACCCTGGAGGAAGACTGTTGAACTGAACCCTGAAGGAAGGCTGTTGAACTGAACCCTGAAGGAAGGCTGTTGAACTGAACCCTGAAGGAAGGCTGTTGAACTGAGCCCTGAAGGAAGGCTGTTGAACTGAACCCTGAAGGAAGACTGTTGAACTGAACCCTGAAGGAAGACTGTTGAACTGAACCCTGAAGGAAGACTGTTGAACTGAACCCTGAAGGAAGACTGTTGAACTGAACCCTGAAGGAAGACTGTTGAACTGAACCCTGAAGGAAGACTGTTGAACTGAACCCTGAAGGAAGACTGTTGAACTGAACCCTGAAGGAAGACTGTTGAACTGAACCCTGAAGGAAGACTGTTGAACTGAACCCTGAAGAAGACTGTTGAACTGAACCCTGAAGGAAGACTGTTGAACTGAACCCTGAAGGAAGACTGTTGAACTGAACCCTGAATGAAGACTGTTGAACTGAACCCTGAAGGAAGACTGTTGAACTGAACCCTGAAGGAAGACTGTTGAACTGAACCCTGAAGGAAGACTGTTGAACTGAACCCTGAAGGAAGACTGTTGAACTGAACCCTGAAGGAAGACTGTTGAACTGAACCCTGAAGGAAGACTGTTGAACTGAACCCTGAAGGAAGACTGTTGAACTGAACCCTGAAGGAAAACTGTTGAACTGAACCCTGAAGGAAGACTGTTGAACTGAACCCTGAAGGAAGACTGTTGACCTGAACCCTGAAGGAAGACTGTTGAACTGAACCCAGAATGAAGACTGTTGAACTGAACCCGGAAGGAAGGCTGTTGAACTGAAACCTGAAGGAAGACTGTTGAACTGAAGCCCTGAAGGAAGGCTGTTGAACTGAACCCTGATGGAAGGCTGTTGAACTGAACCCTGAAGGAAGGCTGTTGAACTGAACCCTGAAGGAAGGCTGTTGAACTGAACCCTGAAGGAAGACTGTTGAACTGAACCCTGAAGGAAGACTGTTGAACTGAACCCTGAAGGAAGATTGTTGAACTGAACCCTGAAGGAAGGCTGTTGAACTGAACCCTGAAGGAAGACTGTTGAACTGAACCCTGAAGGAAGGCTGTTGAACTGAACCCTGAAGGAAGACTGTTGAACTGAACACTGAAGGAAGACTGTTGAACTGAACCCTGAATGAAGACTGTTGAACTGAACCCTGAAGGAAAACTGTTGAACTGAACCCTGAAGGAAGACTGTTGAACTGAACCCTGAAGGAAGACTGTTGAACTGAACCCAGAATGAAGACTGTTGAACTGAACCCTGAAAGAAGACTGTTGAACTGAACCCTGAAGGTAAACTGTTGAACTGAACCCTGAAGGAAGACTGTTGAACTGAACCCTGAAGGAAGACTGTTGAACTGAACCCTGAAGGAAGACTGTTGAACTGAACCCTGAAGGAAGACTGTTGAACTGAACCCTGAAGGAAGACTGTTGAACTGAACCCTGAAGGAAAACTGTTGAACTGAACCCTGAAGGAAGACTGTTGAACTGAACCCTGAAGGAAGACTGTTGACCTGAACCCTGAAGGAAGACTGTTGAACTGAACCCAGAATGAAGACTGTTGAACTGAACCCGGAAGGAAGGCTGTTGAACTGAAACCTGAAGGAAGACTGTTGAACTGAAGCCTGAAGGAAGGCTGTTGAACTGAACCCTGATGGAAGGCTGTTGAACTGAACCCTGAAGGAAGGCTGTTGAACTGAACCCTGAAGGAAGGCTGTTGAACTGAACCCTGAAGGAAGACTGTTGAACTGAACCCTGAAGGAAGACTGTTGAACTGAACCCTGAAGGAAGATTGTTGAACTGAACCCTGAAGGAAGGCTGTTGAACTGAACCCTGAAGGAAGACTGTTGAACTGAACCCTGAAGGAAGGCTGTTGAACTGAACCATGAAGGAAGACTGTTGAACTGAACACTGAAGGAAGACTGTTGAACTGCATTGCAGAGAGATATTCCCTGAGTGTCTCCATCAAACCAGAACCCGGAAGTTAGACTGGGGCAAAACAGATGGGGTTGGCTTAGATTGTTGATAACATGTGAACTATATTTAGTCTCCAATGTTTATTGAAAACATAAATAAAGTTGCACAATGCGCATTTGTCTCTCAAATACATCGTTACAGTTGTTGGCTAGCTAGCTAGCAAATATTAACCATATTAGCATAGACCTCAGTCAAAACCCCTCAAAACAAGACAGCTCGGAGATTCCAACCAGCGATCATTCAGTTAATGACCTAACGCTCTTAACAGCTAGGCTACCTGCCGCCACATAGCAGCTCCCTGTCATTGTTGCTAGCTATCTGGCCATCCAGAATCACAACAACACACAGCCTTCTGCCCCATTGAAGCGCGGACATTGTTTTCATGACGTTGTCAGCTAACCCGTCTCTAGGGAATAGGGCGCCATTTGAGACGCAGCCAGTCACTTGTGACTGAACATGCTAACAGGCTAATATAGTGATATTATAGGACGTGGTGGGCAGTGACTCACGATGTTGACTTGTAGTGGACCAGAACCAGAGCCTGTTCTGAGCAGTCTCCTCCTGCAGCTGCCAGTCTCTCCATCACCAAGACACACTGAGGATGACAGGGTGTCTGCTGAAGGGGACAGACACACAGACAGTTCAACCACCACACACAAGCATGCGTACACCAACATGCACACACTGACACAGGCAGGCAGGCATGTGTACACACAGCCTGTAGGACAAGAAAATACTAATACAACACACACTCATCTAGTACCTGTGTGTCCCGGGAACAGGGTCAGAGTGGTGATGGTGCTGGGGGGGAGAGGGAGGGAGTGACACCTCTGAAGAGACACTCTGAGGGGGGGCTCTAAAGGTGACACCCCCGGGGGACGAGACAGGGCCTGGAACACACTGGACCGTTACGCAAGCATGCACACACACCAAACGTCTCTCACATACAGTACATACAGATCCCCCAAACAATACATATTCTTTCCTTCTCAGAGTGAAGTACATTTAAAACCCACAGTATATTCTGGTGCACAGGTTCTGAGTGCATGCCTTGTGATACAACCTTGTGATACAATATGAATCATTCCAACCAGTCAGGTGATACAATATGAATCATTCCAACCAGTCAGGTAACACAATATGAATCATTCCAACCAGTCAGGTAACACAATATGAATCATTCCAACCAGTCAGGTAACACAATATGAATCATTCCAACCAGTCAGGTAACACAATATGAATCATTCCAACCAGTCAGGTGATACAATATGAATCATTCCAACCAGTCAGGTGATACAATATGAATAATTCCAACCAGTCAGGTGAATGTGTCTCCAGGTGAAAAGTTCAGAGTGTGAGTTATTATAATGAGGGAATAAAGAATGGACAGAACGTGTGGGAGCGGTGAGGCAGAAAATTGGCCACGGACAGAGAGAGTGAGAGAGAGAGAGAGCAGAGAGCGAGAGAACCATCAAGAATATTAAAAAGCAGAGAAAGCAGAGGAAGAGCAGCTGAAGGAAAGGAGGATGTATGAATACAGCCTTCTAGAAATGGGACAGAGCGTGCAGCATTTTTGTAGAGTAGGAGGGTATAAATACAAGGTTTGTAATCACCTCCCATCAAAGCGTGCAGCGCGTGGTGTGGTTGATTCATTACTGGCCCTACCAGCCAGGAGGACTACAGCCAATATTTAAATGAGAGTTGGCAGAGACTGGTCAGATTCCCACTTTCAATCTCTCAGCAGTGGGATAGGTGTGTGTGTGTGTGTGTGTGTGTGTGTGTGTGTGTGTGTGTGTGTATGTGTGTGTGTGTACGAGGTCTTATTCAGTACGTGTTGGGACTAGGGATCCATGTGTGTGTGTGTGTGTGTATGTTTGTGTGTGTGTGTGTGAGGTCTTACTCTGTGACTCAGCGCGGGGTCTGTCTCCACGGTAACTGAGGGCTCTATGACAGAGCATGGCCTGGCCAGACCGCCCGCCCGTCTTCGACCCGGCGAGAGGTGCATCATGGGACCGGGCCTGCGTCTGTGCCGGCACAGAGAGCCCCCCTCGGCCTGCTGAGTAACGGCAAACATACAGCCCTCTGGGAAGGGACTGCAGACTTGGAGGTCGACCAGGGCTGAGGCAGGACGGGGGCGAGGGTATGGGGGCTTGGGAGGGGCAGGGGTCTTCACTGGACTAGAACAGGACTGGACTGACCTGGGTCTCCTCAAAACACTGCCTGATAGAGCTCCCTAATCAATCAACCAATCAATCAATAAACAATCAATTAATTAATCAATAAATCCATCAATCGATCAATCAATCAATCTGGTTCTATGTAAGAAACAATTCCATCTAACTCCATTCACAACCCTGATTTCCATTTTAGTTTCCTCACAGGAAAATCCTCTGTTAGACCAAGCCCAGTATTACTCTAACTCACTGTAATGCAGTATAGGAGGGACTGACGTGTCCTGACTTGCTGTGAGAGAGAGACCGGAGGGGAGATGAGATGACTAATCTGTGAGGAGAGCTGCAGTTAGGGTGGGGGCAGTCACACACACACACTGTTTTCTGTTGCACATATTTGCTCTACCATGCCTGATGTTACTAATTGAGGGCTTGGAAATTAGTTGACTAGCTGGGGCTGGAATAGAACACACGTGGAATGTCTAAGGGATCCCTGAGGACTGGGTTGGGAACCACTTTTAGAACTAGATTCCCATGTTTTTTTAGGACAAGATTTGCTGGTGTGTTTCTGTGTGGAGGAGACAGGAAGGGGTAGGAAAGACAGACTACTGTGGTCTAACTAACACTCCACACAGAGAGCTCTGACTCTACTTCCTCCTCTGGCCAACAGATGGGGCAAAAGAATACCCACAACATACCCGCTGCTCTCTGAATATTACCCACAACCTCTAACAGACCTATAGCCTACTTATTCAACGTTGTAAAGTAACTGTTACGAGACTTGCATCAAGCATTTAGATGATTTCTGTTGTTTTTAAAAAGCAAAAGAATGATGATGTTTAACAAGGTTAAAAAGGTTAACAATGAGACAATGTTGTAATGTTATAGTTATGTAATAGTTAAATGACAGGATCTGATAATGACGTAGAATGAATGAATGATTTGATAGCACTGAATAAAATGAGGTGATGACTTACAATAACACATTTGATCATTACCAGGCAGATTACAAATAACTATTTGAATTCATTCCTGAATTGACTATTTGCAGTCCCTTACAAAAATGTTTGTGGCAAATTGGGGCAAAATTGTGTCACAAAATGCTGCCAGAAGTTTGCAATTGTTTGCCACTAGTGGTGAATCTGCGGTAAATAATATAATATAATACAATATTTATTGCCAGCAGTGGCAAACAGTTTACCGGAAGCCATTTCTGGTGAACACATGACTTCAAAGACCAGTAACCGTTGACGAGCAATTAAGGGGATTAGAAAAATGTGCTGGAAAATGGAAACCAAGCTAGCTATCTACCAAAGATGTCCAGTGAGTGAACTTATTAATTAAACCTCCTAATAAACTTAAAAATTGTGTTAGTTCATTGATGGCTAGTTAGCAATGTCATGTTTTATGGGATAGAGTGAAACACATTTTGTTGATACCAGTTTCAATCTGTCAGCGCCACTGACTGGCTAGCGTTTGGCTAGCGCTTAGCTAGTTGGCTAGCGCTTAGCTAGCTAGCTAACATTAGCTACCATATTTTTGCACAATTCATATGATCGCTAGCTAGCTAACTAATGATTTGCCTAAACAATTATATTTTTTTGTGAATACGTTGCTGTCTTTTAATACCAATATGCATTTCAATATGCTAGTATCACTGTTCAATAGTATGTTAGCTAGCACAACAGCTAAGGTAGCAACAATATGAGCTGACTTGACATCCAAGCAAGACTTCACTTTTGCAGATGTATACCCTTCCGCTATCTGTGGTGTTGGAAGAGGCTGTATTGGTAGAAGGATGCATCAACACCCTGGAAAGATGTTTGTGGTGCACTCCCTCATAACACTTTTTTTGAGTGTATCATCTTCAAGCTTGATAAAGTAAGCAAATGCATTTATTATTCTCATAAATGTAGCCCATACATTCATTTTTTTTAAACAATTAGATATTTAATTGCTTTAAACTAGTAGCTCATCTTGATCATGTGTTGTTCCTTCTCTCTTTCTAGAAGCAATCAGTTACAAGGCCTTCAATCAAACTGAGGACAGACTGAGGCCTTCAATCAAACTGAGGACAGACTGAGGCCTTCAATCAAACTGAGGACAGACTGAGGCCTTCAATCAAACTGAGGACAGACTGAGGCCTTCAATCAAACTGAGGACAGATTGAGGCCTTCAATCAAACTGAGGACAGACTGAGGCCTTCAATCAAACTGAGGACAGACTGAGGCCTTCAATCAAACTGAGGACAGACTGAGGCCTTCAATCAAACTGAGGACATATGTGCACCAGTTCAAGGTTTCTTGCATGGATGGAATTGAGATGTAATTTAGCAATAATTCATTTTGGAACAATAATATGAATTGCCATATTAGGCATAACTAAATGTTATGTTGCTTTTCTTCCACCCAAGCCTTATACACCTGAGCCAGGAAGAAGAGACAAATAGTAGACAACTGGCTCAGGAAGAAGAGACAACTAGCTCAGTCAGGAAGAAGAGACAACTAGCTCAGTCAGGACGAAGAGACAACTAGCTCAGTCAGGAAGAAGAGACAACTAGCTCAGTCAGGAAGAAGAGACAACTAGCTCAGTCAGGAAGAAGAGACAACTAGCTCAGTCAGGAAGAAGAGACAACTAGCTCAGTCAGGAAGAAGAGACAACTAGCTCAGTCAGGAAGAAGAGACAACTAGCTCAGTCAGGAAGAAGAGACAACTAGTAGACAACTGTCTCTTAATGATGAAGTCCCCAGTCTAGACTGAATATCATAATTAGTTGATACGTTTGAAACAATTGTGTTGAGGCTTGGCTGAAGACACATCTAGTATACTGCGGGTCTCTATGAACAGTTGGCCACATATTAAAAGTTAGAAACTTTAGCAGGCCTAAGTCCCAGTTTGTACTAGCTACATCGTTTGTATATACACTGTATAGCACTTATACAAGGCAGAAACATTGTTTCCTTGCTGAAAATATAATGCCAGTTTCAGTGATAAGCAACATCAAGGCAACTTTGTAACAGCTGCCCTTGTTTTCCCAAAGCCAAATCCACCCATTAGACGCTGAATCTACCTTTTTAAGATGCCAAAATATAAAGTGTTTTCAGTCATTGTTTTCTGTATCCTAATTTTGTTTTTGTTTTGTGTTTTCTGATTGATTCAGTTCATGTATTCAACAAGCTTTGGACGAAGGACTTCCACGGGGCCGCCATCTCCAAAGTTCACTCAAAAAGGCAATAGTTCTGAACTGGGATTGATTTAGTTTTTGTTGTTTAAATTATTTACATTTTGTTAATGATCTTTTAAACTTACATTGGTTGAAAGCTATTGCTCAATTAACACTTACCTCATGTAAATTCTGCAGTTGCCCATTTAAACATCATAAGGTCAACATCCCCATAGTGTTCACATTTTTCTCATGTGAATGTAGCTAGATACAAATATTAAATAATCAATATATTTGGGAAATATCCAGTCTTTGCTATTTTCTTCATTAGCATGTTGATGATTTCAACTTGTATTGGATTTATTTTTGCAGCAAACAGTAGAATGCTAATTAAGTTTCCCAGAATTGTTTGCCAGAAGTTTACAAGTCGCCTCAAATTTGCCGCAACAGTTTGCCACAAAACTAATTTGCATGTGAAAATATGAACTTGCCGCAAATTTGCAGCAAATTGGCCAAAGGTTTGCTACAACTGTTTGCCAGAAGCCTGTTTTTTTCGATAAGGGGTGTTGAACATAAAACAGTTTTCATGTTTATCATCAACATACTCACCTTAAATACTTCCTGGTGGCAGTTTCCTGCTGGCTCCCTAGTGGCTACGGTCTCTCCTTCCCGTAACTCTGATTGGCCGTTTGGAAGGTGTGTCTGATCTGAGACAGGTAGAGCATCCTTGGAATCCAGATAATTTCCTGAGTGTCCCTCTCCTCTCTCTCCTCCCTCTCCTCTCTCTCCTCTCTCTCCTCCCTCTCTTTCTCTCTCTTCCACTGTAGACAGACATTCTAAGGGGTCTCTGTGTACTTCTGTCTCTTTCTGAGTCTCTCTCTCCAGCCTTGAGTGTGGCACGTGTTTCTCTACTGTGGCTACAGACGTGTGCCGTGTCTGTCTCTCTGTCTGTCTGACTGTCTGTCTGGCCATCTCCAATGAGCTCACACACACCAGGCCGTTAACGCTCGGTGAGTCCGGACACACCCTCCAGGCCTTCAGCACCACCTGAGGAGACCGTCTGCCTATCAGAGGAGGGGGTGAGGCAGGGTCACAGGCAGGGGAGCGAGGGGGGTGAGGGGTCAGGGGTGAGCCGGGTGTCAGGGGACACTCTGGGTGGTCCTCACTGCGGAGGGTCTGGGAAACACTGTGGACGTAGTCCCCCAGACGCTGCCCTGCTCTGGGGTGGCCCAGTGGCGACCGCTTCCCTCTCCCCTCTGGAGGAGAGAAGGAGTGAGAAGACATCCGCCATTTTCTAGCCGTCCCCGCAACGTTGCTGAAGAACTTAATCAGACCCCCAAAATGTCCACCTTTGCTGTCAGAGTGTTTTGGAGCCGCTGGGTGAAAGTCCCTGATGCTCTCGAAGTCCACCGAGCCGTAGTCAGAGTCCATGGTCTTGTCCAGTGTGTGGAGCTCTGAGTCAAAACTCCTCTCTGAGTAGGCCGGGTTCCCCTTCCCCAGGACAGAGATCCTTCTCAGGTAACTCCACACGTCAGCTCCCTTAGACCTCCTCCCACCCAGCGGGGCCTTGGGGCTGCCCCTCACACTCTGCTCCTCACACACTCCTGCTGAGGTACTGTTACAGTTAGAGGAGTGGTTGGCCTGCGCCTGAGCCTGGACCTGACATCTCTTGGTGTAGGAGGCTCTCTCTGTGGGCTCAGAGCTGTTCTGGGTAACAGGCTCCACTAGCGAGGGAAGATGGTGTCTGTCCAGCGTAGCTGTCAGATCTATGTCCTCAAATGAGCAGTCGAACTCGGCGGTGTGTCCGGCATACGAGTGCCTCTTCGCGCGGTGGCGGAGTGTGCTCCTAACGGGGTGCAGGGCGTGCGAGGGAAGGAAGTCCTGGCAGAACGAGTTGCCCTCCGTCTCTCCGTCTCTGAACTTAGCGCTGGACCAAGACATCTTCCCCATCCTCCCCTTGAAGACACCTGGAGAGCGGAGCTTCTTGATGGAGCGGACCTTGTCAGCGAAGGACAGTTTAGGGATAGAGGCCGCCTCTCCAGGGAGGATCATGGAGTGAGGTCTTCTGTTATCCAGCTCTGAGGCCGCTTTACGCCGAGTCAAGATCTTCCAGATGCCCCCTGTAGCTCTTGGTCTACGGTTGACATCCGAGTGCTCCTCCTTCCCAGGGGTCTGAGGGGGTGCCTGGGTCTCTGCCTGTATATCCCCAGCCCCCTGCCACTGTCCCTGGGCTTGGCCTGGACCCTGTCCCGCTCCCTTCCCAGTCTCCTGGATAGATACGGTGCCGGTCTCATTCTGCACATCTAGAGACACGTTGAATACTTTATTGACGAACCCGTTGGGGTCGCTGCTGTGGGTGGCGGGGCTGTCCGAGTGTTCCATCCTCTCTCATCTCATCCTACTACAGCTACGTCAGCTATCAGCTCCGGACCGCACCATCTCTTTCACTCACACACACCTGGAGAGACAAAACACACAACACAGCAATTTGTCAGCTCTTTTATACTCACACACACAATTCAATTCCAATCAACTAAAGAACCCTGTATTTATCTCTGAGGGGCAATAAGAACCCTTTATTTATCTCTGAGAGAAAACAAGAACCCTGTATTTATCTCTGAGGGGCAATAAGAACCTGTATTTATCTCTGAGAGAAAACAAGAACCCTGTATTTATCTCTGAGGGGCAATAAGAACCCTGTATTTATCTCTGAGGGGCAATAAGAACCCTGTATTTATCTCTGAGGGGCAATAAGAACCCTGTATTTATCTCTGAGGGGCAATAAGAACCCTGTATTTATCTCTGAGGGGCAATAAGAACCCTGTATTTATCTCTGAGGGGCAATAGGAACCCTGTATTTATCTCTGAGGGGCAATAAGAACCCTGTATTTATCTCTGAGGGGCAATAAGAACCCTGTATTTATCTCTGAGGGGCAATAAGAACCCTGTATTTATCTCTGAGGGGCAATAGGAACCCTGTATTTATCTCTGAGGGGCAATACGAACCCTGTATTTCTCTCTGAGGGACAATAAGAACCCTGTATTTATCTCTGAGGGGCAATAAGAACCCTGTATTTATCTCTGAGGGGCAATAAGAACCCTGTATTTATCTCTGAGGGGCAATAGGAACCCTGTATTTCTCTCTGAGGGGCAATAAGAACCCTGTATTTATCTCTGAGGGGAAATAAGAACCCTGTATTTATCTCTGAGGGGCAATAGGAACCCTGTATTTATCTCTGAGGGGCAATAAGAACCCTGTATTTATCTCTGAGGGGCAATAGGAACCCTGTATTTATCTCTGAGGGGCAATAAGAACCCTGTATTTATCTCTGAGGGGCAATAGGAACCCTGTATTTCTCTCTGAGGGGCAACATGAACCCTGTATTTCTCTCTGAGGGGCAATAAGAATCCTGTATTTATCTCTGAGGGGCAATAATAACCCTGTATGTATCTCTGAGGGGCAATAAGAACCCTGTATTTATCTCTGAGAGAAAACAAGAACCCTGTATTTATCTCTGAGGGGCAATAATAACCCTGTATGTATCTCTGAGGGGCAATAAGAACCCTGTATTTATCTCTGAGAGAAAACAAGAACCCTGTATTTATCTCTGAGGGCCAATAATAACCCTTTATTTATCTCTGAGGGGCAATAGGAACCCTGTATTTATCTCTGAGGGGCAATAAGAACCCTGTATTTATCTCTGAGGGGCAATAGGAACCCTGTATTTATCTCTGAGGGGCAATAAGAACCCTGTATTTATCTCTGAGGGGCAATAGGAACCCTGTATTTCTCTCTGAGGGGCAATAAGAACCCTGTATTTATCTCTGAGGGGCAATAGGAACCCTGTATTTCTCTCTGAGGGGCAACATGAACCCTGTATTTCTCTCTGAGGGGCAATAAGAATCCTGTATTTATCTCTGAGGGGCAATAATAACCCTGTATGTATCTCTGAGGGGCAATAAGAACCCTGTATTTCTCTCTGAGGGACAATAAGAACCCTGTATTTATCTCTGAGGGACAATAAGAACCCTGTATTTATCTCTGAGGGGCAATAAGAACCCTGTATGTATCTCTGAGGGGCTATAAGAACCCTGTATTTATCTCTGAGGGGCAATAAGAACCCTGTATTTCTCTCTGAGGGACAAAAAGAACCCTGTATTTATCTCTGAGGGACAATAAGAACCCTTTATTTATCTCTGAGGGGCAATAAGAACCCTGTATGTATCTCTGAGGGGCAATAAGAACCCTGTATTTATCTCTGAGGGGCAATAAGAACCCTGTATTTATCTCTGAGGGGCAATAGGAACCCTGTATTTATCTCTGAGGGGCAATAACAAAACTGGTGTTATTGTACAAAGTTTGGAGGCTTGAGTTCAACCAAATAAACCCTTCATTCATAATATGTCATACAGACCTGACCACATATCAGATGTAGATGCCCCACAAGACAAGATACAGTACAGATGCAGATACAAATACAGTACAGATACAGTACAAATGCAGATACAGGTACAGATACAGTACAGATACAGTACAGATACAGGTACAGGTACAGGTACAGGTACAGGTACAGATACAGATACAGTACAGATGCATATACAGGTACAGATACAGATACAGTACATATACAGTACAGATACAGATACAGTACAGATACAGATACAGATACAGTAAAGATACAGTACAAATGCAGATACAGTTACAGATACAGTACAGATACAGGTACAGGTGCAGGTACAGGTACAGATACAGATACAGATACAGATACAGATACAGATACAGATACAGATACAGATACAGATACAGATACAGATGCAGATACAGGTACAGATACAATACAGATACAGATACAGTACAGATGCAGATGCAGATACAGATACAGATACAGATACAGATACAGATACAGATACAAAAACAGTACAGATGCAGATGCAGATGCAGATGCAGATGCAGATACAGGTACAGGTACAGGTATAGATTCAGTACAGATACAGGTACAGATACAGGTACAGATACAGTACAGATACAGATACAGTACAGACACCGTAAAGATACAGATACAGATACAGATACAGATACAGTACAGGTACAGGTACAGGTACAGGTACAGGTACAGGTGCAGGTGCAGATGCAGATGCAGGTACAGGTACAGGTACAGGTGCAGGTGCAGATGCAGATGCAGATGCAGGTACAGGTACAGGTACAGGTAAAGGTGCAGGTGCAGATGCAGATGCAGATGCAGATGCAGGTGCAGGTACAGGTACAGATACAGATACAGATACAGATACAGATACAGATACAGATACAGATACAGTACAGATACAGTACAGATACAGTACAGATACAGAAACAGAAACAGAAACAGATACAGAAACAGGTACAGGTACAGATACAGATACAGATACAGATACAGATACAGATACAGATACAGAAACAGAAACAGAAACAGAAACAGAAACAGAAACAGAAACAGGTACAGGTACAGGTACAGGTACAGGTACAGGTACAGGTACAGATACAGTACAGATACAGATACAGGTACAGGTACAGGTACAGGTACAGGTACAGGTACAGGTACAGGTACAGGTACAGGTACAGGTACATATACAGATACAGATACAGATACAGATACAGATACAGATACAGAAACAGAAACAGAAACAGAAACAGAAACAGAAACAGAAACAGTACAGACACAGGTACAGATACAGTACAGATACAGATACAGATACAGATACAGATACAGATTCAGATTCAGATTCAGATTCAGATTCAGTTACAGATACAGATACAGATACAGATACAGATACAGATAGAGTACAGATTCAGATACAGTACAGATACAGAAACAGATACAGTACAGATACAGGTACAGGTACAGGTACAGGTACAGGTACAGGTACAGGTACAGGTACAGGTACAGATACAGATACAGATACAGATACAGATTCAGATACAAATACAAATACAAATACAGATACAGATACAGATACAGATACAGATACAGTACAGATACAGATACAGTACACATACAAATAAGTACAGATACAGATACAGTACAGATACAGTACAGATACAGTACATATACAGATAAAGATACAGTACATATACAGGTACAGAAAAAGTACAGATACAGATACAGATTCAGATACAGATACAGATACAGATACAGATACAGATACAGATACAGATACAGAACAGATACAGTACAGATACAGATACAGATACAGATACAGATACAGATACAGATACAGTACAGATACAGAAACAGAAACAGAAACAGAAACAGATACAGTACAGATACAGATGCAGTAGAGATACAGGTACAGATACAGTACAGATACAGATTCAGATACGGATACAGATACAGATACAGATACAGATACAGATACAGTACAAATACAGATACAGTGCAGATACAGACACAGTACATATACAAATACTGTACAGATACAGAAACATAAACAGATACAGTACAGATACAGATACAGATACAGATACAGATACAGATACAGATACAGATACAGGTACAGATACAGATACAGATACAGATACAGATACAGATACAGATACAGATACAGATACAGTACATATGCAGATGCAGATACAGATACAGTACAGATACAGTACATATAAAGTACAGATACAGATACAGATACAGATACAGTACAAGTACAGATACAGATACAGATACAGATACAGATACAGATACAGATACAGATACAGATACAGATACAGATACAGTACAGATACAGATACAGATATTGATACAGTACAGATACAGTACAGATACAGTACATATGCAGATGCAGATACAGGTACAGTACAGATACAGTACAGATAAAGTACATATACAGATACAGATACAGTACAAGTACAGATACAGATACAGATACAGATACAGATACAGATACAGATACAGATACAGATACAGATACAGATACAGATACAGTAAAGATACAGTACAGATACAGATACAGATATTGATACAGTACAGATACAAATACAGTACAGATACAGATACAGATACAGTACAGATACAGTACAGATACAGTACAGATACAGATACAGATAGAGATATTGATACAGTACAGATACAAATACAGTACAGATACAGATACTGATACAGTACAGATACAGTACAGATACAAATACAGTACAGATACAGATACTGATCCAGTACAGATACAGTACAGATACAGATACATATACAGTACTGGTACAGGAACAGGTACAGATACAGTACAGATTGCTGTTTGTGTAAGACTGGTGCATAAAGAGTGCAGTTCAAGAAGCTGTGGTTGCATCCTAAATGTCAGCCTATTCCCTATAGTGACCAGGGCTCTAAAGCCATGCCCTATATAGGCAATAGGGTGCCATTTGGGAGCAGACCCTATCTCTCATCACTTGTAACACATGACTTTACACAGTAGTACATGGTCTTAAATGACTTAACATAGTAGTACATGGTCTTACATGACTTAACATAGTAGTACATGGTCTTACATGACTTAACATAGTAGTACATGGTCTTACATGACTTAACATAGTAGTACATGGTCTTACATGACTTAACATTGTAGTACATAATCTTACATGACTTAACATAGTAGTACATGGTCTTACATGACTTAACATAGTAGTACATAATCTTACATGACTTAACATAGTAGTACATGGTCTTACATGACTTAACATAGTAGTACATGGTCTTACATGACTTAACATAGTAGTACATAATCTTACATGATTTAACATAGTAGTACATGGTCTTACATGACTTAACATAGTAGTACATGGTCTTACATGACTTAACATAGTAGTACATGGTCTTACATGACTTAACACAGTAGTACATGATCTTACATGACTTAACATTGTAGTGCATGGTCTTACATGACTTAACATAGTAGTACATGGTTTTTACATGACTTAACATAGTAGTAAATGGTCTTACATGACTTAACATAGTAGTACATGGTCTTACATGACTTAACATAGTAGTACATGGTCTTACATGACTTAACACAGTAGTACATGGTCTTACATGACTTAACACAGTAGTACATGGTCTTACATGACTTAACATAGTAGTACATGGATCTTACATGCCATAACATAGTAGTACATGGTCTTACATGACATAACATAGTAGTACATGGTCTTACATGACTTAACATAGTAGTACATGGTCTTACATGACTTAACATAGTAGTACATGGTCTTACATGACTTAACAAAGTAGTACATGATCTTACATGACTTAACATTGTAGTGCATGGTCTTACATGACTTAACATAGTAGTACATGGTTTTTACATGACTTAACATAGTAGTAAATGGTCTTACATGACTTAACATAGTAGTACATGGTCTTACATGACTTAACATAGTAGTACATGGTCTTACATGACTTAACACAGTAGTACATGGTCTTACATGACTTAACACAGTAGTACATGGTCTTACATGACTTAACATAGTAGTACATGGATCTTACATGCCATAACATAGTAGTACATGGTCTTACATGACATAACATAGTAGTACATGGTCTTACATGACTTAACATAGTAGTACATGGTCTTACATGACATAACATAGTAGTACATGGTCTTACATGACTTAACATAGTAGTACATGGTCTTACATTACTTAACATAGTAGTACATGGTATTACATGCCATAACATAGTAGTACATGGTCTTACATGACTTAACATAGTAGTACATGGTCTTACATGACATAACATTGTAGTACATGGTCTTACATGACTTAACATAGTAGTACATGGTATTACATGCCATTACATAGTAGTACATGGTCTTACATGACTTAACATAGTAGTACATGGTCTTACATGACTTAACATAGTAGTACATGGTCTTACATGACATAACATAGTAGTACATGGTCTTACATGACTTAACATAGTAGTACAAGGTCTTACATGACATAACATAGTAGTACATGGTCTTACATGACATAACATAGTAGTACATGGTCTTACATGACATAACATAGTAGTACATGGTCTTACATGACTTAACATAGTAGTACAAGGTCTTACATGACATTACATAGTAGTACATGGTCTTACATGACTTAACATAGTAGTACATGGTCTTACATGACATAACATAGTAGTACATGGTCATACATGGACATTCTATAAAGGCATGCATGACTAACACTTTTTTTTTTGGTATTTCAGATGAGCTGATGTAGGGTGACTTGAAATAAGGGAATCTTTCATCTTGTGTGCGATACAGTGGTCCCTTTAAAATGAGTCAGCATTATTTAAACCTCCACCCCCATACCCTTCTATACCCCCGCGAGCCACATTAGCCCAAGTAATTATACAGAAGACACACACCAGGATCCCTTGTTGCCATGGAAACCAAGCTCTACGGAGGTGGGGAGGTGGTGGTGATGTGTGTGTTTGTGTGTGTGTGTGTGTGTGTGTGTGTTGATATCATACGACAGATCCCCTTCATCTGAGGAGGATGACTGAGACCTAGGCCCAGCCTCCATTCACTCTCTATTCCACATATTAGTGTACTATACTAGCCCTGGTCATTTGCGATAGGACTATGGCCTATTAGCCTATGTTATGTGGACCTACAGATCCCCCACAAGAGTAGTTAAGAATACATGTAGCTAGATACAGTAATATAAAGTAGTTAGATAGAGTATTATAAACTAATCTAAGAGGTATGGTTACATGTAGTTAGATACAGTATTATAAATTAATATAAGAGGTATGGTTACATGTAGTTAGATACAGTATTATAAATTAATCTAAGAGGTATGGTTACATGTAGTTAGATACAGTATTATAAATTAATCTAAGAGGTATGGTTACATGTAGTTAGATACAGTATTATAAATTAATCTAAGAGGTATGGTTACATGTAGTTAGATACAGTATTATAAACTAATCTAAGAGGTATGGTTACATGTAGTTAGATCCAGTATTATAAACTAATCTAAGAGGTGTGGTAACATGTAGTTAGATGCAGTATTATAAACGAATCTAAAAGGTGTGGTTACATGTAGCTAGATACAGTATTGTAAACGAATCTAAAAGGTATGGTTACATCATGTAGTTAGATACAGTATTATAAACTAATCTAAGAGGTATTTATAATTATAATTCCATATAGGCCTATATAACCCTATAAACTCGAACAGGTGTACTTTATTCAATATCACTTGGATTAAAATAGGCTCTTATCAAAGATTCATAAAATGGAAAAATATATATATGCCAATACGACATTTTAAATATGCATAGTTTGCCTCACGTTATGTTTATGTATTGTTTTGAATAGGCCTATACAAACGTAAAAGTAAACTGGAAGTGTGTCGCTGAAGAAGAAGTGATGATAGGCAACCGTAAGAATCGGCTATAGACAATCTTTAGAACGGTTGACGAAAGTTTTTTTTTCCTCATTGAAGTAATTTAACCGACCCATTTAACTACAACCGTCCGATAATTCGTTACAGTAGCCTATAGCCCCTATTGCAATATGTTGACGACAACAGACGTAACAAGCGAGAAACGTTTACGAACATGCGTTTACAAAATTGTTGTAACCTACCAACTGGCTTTCGAGAGCTGAAACTCCTTGATACATATCGAACTTCTGGACAAAACGTCATCTTCGAAACAGTTACGGTAAGTAGGGTGCAAAAACTTCTCATCCGGTAAATCTTTAGGTACATTTTTAATATCTATGAGTAACACTGAAATTATGCTGTGGCGAGTTCTTAGTTTTCAGGCGAAGTCTTTTTACGGTGGCCTAATCTCCGTTAGTTCTAGAAATCCTCCTCAAAACTCTGGAAATGTCCAAAGTTTTCTCTGAGTAGAGAGACTGATGAACTCTCGTGCCCTTTAAGCTCGAGCAGCAGACACCGACACTCAGATATGCGATAAAACGCTGGTACACAGACAGTGGATCAGCAGCACCGACTGTATGAACAGCAGCCAGGGCGCAAAAACACACTCACACTCACACACACACACACACATTAATAGTTGTATTGAAACAAATTACCTTGATAGACCTAGTTTCCTAAACATATATTTTTTATCCGTTTCTGTTGAAAATGTAATTAGTAAACTGCTCACTAGTTAATTTAAGTAGCCCAATAACCTTAGCTATATAACAGTTCAAGTTAAACATGTCAGTGAAAAGACGAGATTGACTGAACAGTGGTTTCATTGGCTGGACCTGCTTTCAGGAATTGCTTTGAATGTGAAAATCCTTCTATTGAAAGGATACAATGGGACATAGCACACAGGGGAAACTGGAAGAATTCACAAAAACTAAACAGCTTCAGAGTCTTTTAGCTATGAAAGAGGAGATGGTTGGGCAGGGGACTAAATTTAAACGTTTCCTCTCTGTCCTGTTTCTGGCCCATTGTCATCTTATGGCGTTCTCCCTTCTACACAGGAAACAGTGGATCTTACTCTTACGGGGGCGAACCCTCTTTGGCTGACAATGGCAGGAAGCCTGTCTGAATATATGTAAATATCTGTGTGTATGTGTCCCCGCCCACCTATGGTCCTGGAGCACCTTGCTGTTTAGGAACTGGGTGATTTATCCTCCATCCTCTTCCTCTGTAACTCACACTCTACTGTCATCATCCTCTTCCTCTGTAACTCACACTCTACTGTCATCATCCTCTTCCTCTGTAACTCACACTCTACTGTCATCATCCTCTTCCTCTGTAACTCACACTCTACTGTCATCATCCTCTTCCTCCGTAACTCACACTCTACTGTCATCATCCTCTTCCTCTGTAACTCACACTCTACTGTCATCATCCTCTTCCTCTGTAACTCACACTCTACTGTCATCATCCTCTTCCTCCGTAACTCACACTCTACTGTCATCATCCTCTTCCTCCGTAACTCATACTCTACTGTCATCATCCTCTTCCTCTGTAACTCACACTCTACTGTCATCATCCTCTTCCTCTGTAACTCACACTCTACTGTCATCATCCTCTTCCTCTGTAACTCACACTCTACTGTCATCATCCTCTTCCTCTGTAACTCACACTCTACTGTCATCATCCTCTTCCTCCGTAACTCACACTCTACTGTCATCATCCTCTTCCTCCGTAACTCATACTCTACTGTCATCATCCTCTTCCTCTGTAACTCACACTCTACTGTCATCATCCTCTTCCTCTGTAACTCACACTCTACTGTCATCATCCTCTTCCTCTGTAACTCACACTCTACTGTCATCATCCTCTTCCTCCGTAACTCACACTCTACTGTCATCATCCTCTTCCTCTGTAACTCATACTCTACTGTCATCATCCTCCTCCTCTGTAACTCACACTCTACTGTCATCATCCTCTTCCTCTGTAACTCACACTCTACTGTCATCATCCTCTTCCTCTGTAACTCACACTCTACTGTCATCATCCTCTTCCTCTGTAACTCACACTCTACTGTCATCATCCTCTTCCTCCGTAACTCACACTCTACTGTCATCATCCTCTTCCTCCGTAACTCATACTCTACTGTCATCATCCTCTTCCTCTGTAACTCACACTCTACTGTCATCATCCTCTTCCTCTGTAACTCACACTCTACTGTCATCATCCTCTTCCTCTGTAACTCACACTCTACTGTCATCATCCTCTTCCTCTATAACTCACACTCTACTGTCATCATCCTCCTCCTCTGTAACTCACACTCTACTGTCATCATCCTCTTCCTCTGTAACTCACACTCTACTGTCATCATCCTCTTCCTCTGTAACTCATACTCTACTGTCATCATCCTCCTCCTCTGTAACTCACACTCTACTGTCATCATCCTCTTCCTCTGTAACTCACACTCTACTGTCATCATCCTCTTCCTCTATAACTCACACTCTACTGTCATCATCCTCCTCCTCTGTAACTCACACTCTACTGTCATCATCCTCTTCCTCTGTAACTCACACTCTACTGTCATCATCCTCTTCCTCTGTAACTCACACTCTACTGTCATCATCCTCTTCCTCTGTAACTCACACTCTACTGTCATCATCCTCTTCCTCTATAACTCACACTCTACTGTCATCATCCTCCTCCTCTGTAACTCACACTCTACTGTCATCATCCTCTTCCTCTGTAACTCACACTCTACTGTCATCATCCTCTTCCTCTGTAACTCATACTCTACTGTCATCATCCTCCTCCTCTGTAACTCACACTCTACTGTCATCATCCTCTTCCTCTGTAACTCACACTCTACTGTCATCATCCTCTTCCTCTATAACTCACACTCTACTGTCATCATCCTCTTCCTCCGTAACTCATACTCTACTGTCATCATCCTCTTCCTCTGTAACTCACACTCTACTGTCATCATCCTCTTCCTCTGTAACTCATACTCTACTGTCATCATCCTCCTCCTCTGTAACTCACACTCTACTGTCATCATCCTCTTCCTCTGTAACTCACACTCTACTGTCATCATCCTCTTCCTCTATAACTCACACTCTACTGTCATCATCCTCCTCCTCTGTAACTCACACTCTACTGTCATCATCCTCTTCCTCTGTAACTCACACTCTACTGTCATCATCCTCTTCCTCTGTAACTCATACTCTACTGTCATCATCCTCCTCCTCTGTAACTCACACTCTACTGTCATCATCCTCTTCCTCTGTAACTCACACTCTACTGTCATCATCCTCCTCCTCTGTAACTCACACTCTACTGTCATCATCCTCTTCCTCTGTAACTCACACTCTACTGTCATCATCCTCTTCCTCTATAACTCACACTCTACTGTCATCATCCTCCTCCTCTGTAACTCACACTCTACTGTCATCATCCTCTTCCTCTGTAACTCACACTCTACTGTCATCATCCTCTTCTTGAGGTTTGAAAAGGCTTCTGAAGTTTCTAATTACCTATTTGAAATTTCAGACTTTATTTTCCCCTTACAAAAAAATATAAACCCCTATAAAAATGTCCATTAATTAATTATAATCCACATAATAATTCACATTTCCTGTTGCTGCAGGATTATTTTCCTGCTGTAGCAATCTGTCTCAAATGAAGGGACCTATACACTCTAAGTGGCAGCAATGTCAAGTATTGTAATGTCTGATCCTCTTCTTGCTCTATCCCTTCCCCTTGAATCCGTCGTTCATTACCCTGACCGTTTAACTGCTTTATGTTTATGGTTAGAAACATCTCTGTCTGAGCCAGCAAGAGCCCTCTCTGTCTCTGCCCCCTGCCACCTGCCTCCTTCTCTCACATTCACTCACTTCCTCACAGAAGCCAGGCAGCTTTCCTGTTGTCCCCTCCAGTCAGTCACAATGCACACATCCTGATCCTGCCCTAAAGCTCAGTCTCTACTGTGGTCGTTCTCAGTCTAGCTCAGACCTGCCCAACCCAGACACATTACACCAAACACATAGACATTCACATATACAGTACATTACACCAAACTCAGCTCAGACATACACCGACTACACACAGGGACACACTTTGACGAGTGATTAGAAGAGAGAGAGAGAGAGAGAGAGAGAGAGAGAGAGAGAGAGAGAGAGAGAGAGGGAGAGAGAGAGAGAGACCAATGTTTGACCAACTTAAGCTATAGGTCTACCGTCCTACAGATGTTTGAAATTAAAACATTTTTTAAGGGGAATATACAGTGAGGGAAAAAAGTATTTGATCCCCTGCTGATTTTGTACGTTTGCCCACTGACAAAGACATGATCAGTCTATAATTTTAATGGTAGGTTTATTTGAACATTGAGAGACAGAATAACAACAAAAAAATCCAGAAAAACACGTAAAAAATGTTATAAATTGATTAGCATTTTAATGAGGGAAATAAGTATTTGACCCCTCTGCAAAACATGACTTAGTACTTGGTGGCAAAACCCTTGTTGGCAATCACAGAGGTCAGACGTTTCTTGTAGTTGGCCACCAGGTTTGCACACATCTCAGGAGGGATTTTGTCCCACTCCTCTTTGCAGATCTTGCGGATCTTCTCCAAGTCATTAAGGTTTCGAGGCTGACGTTCGGCAACTCGAACCTTCAGCTCCCTCCACAGATTTTCTATGGGATTAAGGTCTGGAGACTGGCTAGGCCACTCCAGGACCTTAATGTGCTTCTTCTTGAGCCACTCCTTTGTTGCCTTGGCCGTGTGTTTTGGGTCATTGTCATGCTGGAATACCCATCCACGACCCATTTTCAATGCCCTGGCTGAGGGAAGGAGGTTCTCACCCAAGATTTGACGGTACATGGCCCCGTCCATCGTCCCTTTGATGCGGTGAAGTTGTCCTGTCCCCTTAGCAGAAAAACACCCCCAAAGCATTTATGTTTTCACCTCCATGTTTGACGGTGGGGATGGTGTTCTTGGGGTCATAGGCAGCATTCCTCCTCCTCCAAACACGGCGAGTTGAGTTGATGCCAAAGAGCTCGATTTTGGTCTCATCTGACCACAACACTTTCACCCAGTTCTCCTCTGAATCATTCAGATGTTCATTGGCAAACTTTAGACGGGCATGTATATGTGCTTTCTTGAGCAGGGGGACCTTGCGGGCGCTGCAGGATTTCAGTCCTTCACGGCGTAGTGTGTTACCAATTGTTTTCTTGGTGACTATGGTCCCAGCTGCCTTGAGATAATTGACAAGATCCTCCCGTGTAGTTCTGGGCTGATTCCTCACTGTTCTCATGATCATTGCAACTCCAAGAGGTGAGATCTTGCATGGAGCCCCAGGCCGAGGGAGATTGACAGTTATTTTGTGTTTCTTCCATTTGCGAATAATCGTACCAACTGTTGTCACCTTCTCACCAAGCTGCTTGGCGATGGTCTTGTAACCCATTCCAGCCTTGTGTAGGTCTACAATCTTGTCCCTGACATCCTTGGAGAGCTCTTTGGTCTTGGCCATGGTGGAGAGTTTGGAATCTGATTGATTGATTGCTTCTGTGGACAGGTGTCTTTTATACAGGTAACAAGCTGAGATTAGGAGCACTCCCTTTAAGAGTGTGCTCAGCTCGTTACCTGTATAAAAGACACCTGGGAGCCAGAAATCTTTCTGATTGAGAGGGGGTCAAATACTTATTTCCCTCATTAAAATGCAAATCAATTTATAACATTTTTGACATGCGTTGTTCTGGATTTTTTTGTTGTTATTCTGTCTCTCGCTGTTCAAATAAACCTACCATTAAAGTTATAGACTGATCATTTCTTTGTCAGTGGGCAAATGTACAAAATCAGCAGGGGATCAAATACTTTTTTTCCCTCACTGTATAAGAGTGCCACTGTATAAACCCTAGCAGAGTTTGGTCCTGTACCTTGGCTGTTTGGTGTGTGAATATACAGTATGCAGGCTAGCTACTGCTCTAAGGGTGTTTGAACTGTGTGTGAATATACAGTATGCAGGCTAGCTACTGGTTTCAGGGTGTTTGAACTGTGTGTGAATATACAGTATGCAGGCTAGCTACTGCTCTAAGGTTGTTTGAACTGTGTGTGAATATACAGTATGCAGGCTAGCTACTGGTTTCAGGGTGTTTGAACTGTGTGTGAATATACAGTATGCAGGCTAGCTACTGGTTTCAGGGTGTTTGAACTGTGTGTGAATATACAGTATGCAGGCTAGCTACTGCTCTAAGGTTGTTTGAACTGTGTGTGAATATACAGTATGCAGGCTAGCTACTGCTCTAAGGGTGTTTGAACTGTGTGTGAATATACAGTATGCAGGCTAGCTACTGCTCTAAGGGTGTTTGAACTGTGTGTGAATATACAGTATGCAGGCTAGCTACTGCTCTAAGGTTGTTTGAACTGTGTGTGAATATACAGTATGCAGGCTAGCTACTGCTCTAAGGGTGTTTGAACTGTGTGTGAATATACAGTATGCAGGCTAGCTACTGCTCTAAGGGTGTTTGAACTGTGTGTGAATATAGCTACTGATCTTAGGCTTCACATTTTCAGAACAATTGGCGTCTTCCTGTGCTTCCTGTGACATAGTCCCGACTGACTGCAGGGATAGATAGAGATAACACACACACACGCACACACACACATACACACACACGCACACACATACACACAGGACACAATTTAGCTACAAACAGCTGTAATGATTTCAGCAGTCATTGTCAACGCCACCTAGGGAAAACAGAGTGTATGAAAAGAAGAGAGAGCAGACGATATGAGGGTCAGATATGTTATGTTGTGATATAATATTATAAAAGCCTGGGAACTTGATTCACATACCATAGCTAGCTCATTTGAGTGTCGTACTGTTTGTTCATACTTGCTATGGCATTTACACGTGAACGTTTGTGTTGAAATATGTTTCAAGAAGCACATGAGGATGACCTGTTTAGACTTGTTAATGTAATTCTTGGAAAGCTGATAACAGTCATGTATACTATTGACAGATTGGTTAAAGGGATACACACACACACACACACGGTCAGGATATGAAATATATACGGTAGAGGAGGGTTAGATAAAATTACACTGGCATTCTTCACATTCCCTCAGAGCAGGGTTAGCAGGGTCCCAAATGACCCCCTATTCTCTATAGAGTGCACTACTGTTGACCAGGGACCAAAAGTAGTGCGCTATGTAGGGAATATAGGGTGCCATTTGGGACGCAGAGGCAGACCAGATCTACATTCTTCCCTTGGCCTGTCTGCTCATGGCCCCATCACTGCCCAACACACACACACACACATCACTGCTAACCCTAACCCTAACCCTAACCCTAAACCTAACCCTAACCCTAACCCTAACCCTAACCCTAACCCTAACCCTAACCCTAACCCTAACCCTAACTCTAACCCACTGACACAACTGTTATTTCTTATCTGCTTAAAACAATGCTGTGAGAGGAGTTTCAGAAGCTTTGCATATTGTCTGCACACACTCACGTGCACATCATACCCCTCACAACATCACGTTTAGAGTGGGAGGAATATTTAATGAGGACTCTGAGGGAGTTTATGTAGTGGTGACAGTGGGGGGAGAGGGCCAGGCTCTGCTATCTACCTTATCTAGAGGAGAAAGAGGAAGAGGAGAGAGAGGGAGGGGAGAAGAAGGAGAGGAAGAGAAAGAGGAGAGAGAGGAGGGGAGAAGAAGGAGAGGAAGAGGAGAGAGAGGGAGGGGAGAAGAAGGAGAGGAAGAGAAAGAGGAAGAGGAGAGAGAGGAGGGGAGAAGAAGGAGAGGAAGAGGAGAGAGAGGGAGGGGAGAAGAAGGAGAGGAAGAGAAAGAGGAAGAGGAGAGAGAGGAGGGGAGAAGAAGGAGAGGAAGAAAAAGAGGAAGAGGAGAGAGAGGAAAAAGAAAGAGAGAGTTCTTAGCACTATCAGTAGGAATCTCAAAACAGGAAGGCCAGCTCCAGTAAACAAGAGCAGAAGAAGAGGAGCACAGTTCTACTTCCTGTCCCAACTACAGAGGAAACAACTGATTTTTTTTGGAATTCTAATCGGGACCAACACACTCTAGCAGTCGACACTGAATAAAACCCACTTCCACTGGCTATCTGAGGAACTCTTCTCTTAATAACAGGACTATCAGGACTGCCTTATGGCATTATAAAACTTCTTAGCAGCTCACCTTAATATAGTCTAATAGGCATGTATTGTTTCTTGAACGGTGTCCTGACTTTCAGTGTTTAGTCTGTTCCCTTTAACATATTTCTGTTCTGTTCAGAAGAATGGCGCCGGAGGAGATGGCTGCCGTTTTACGGGCTCCTAACCAATTGTGCTATTGTGTGTGTTTTTTCGCGTTATTTGTAACTTATTTTGTACATAATGTTTCTGCCACTGTCTCTTATGACCGAAAAGAGCTTCTGGATATCAGGACAGTTCGATTGAGATTGCGTCATCTGTGGATCTGTTGGGGCGGTATGCGAATTGGAGTGGGTCTAGGGTTTCCGGCATGATGGTGTTGATGTGAACCATGACCAGCCTTTCAAAGCACTTCATGGCTACCGACGTGAGTGCTATGGGGCAGTAATCGTTTAGGCAGGTTACCTTCGCTTTCTTGGGCATAGGGACTATGGTGGTCTGTTTGAAACATGTAGGTATTACAGACTCGGTCAGGGAGAGGTTGAAAATGTCGGTGAAGACACTTGCCAGTTGGTCCACGCATGCTTTGAGTACACGTCCTGGTAATCCGTCTGGCCCCGTGGCTTTGTGAATGTTGACCTGTTTAAAGGTCTTGCTCACATCGGCTATGGAGAGCGTGATCACACGGTCGTCCGGAACAGCTGGTGCTCTCATGCATGCTTCAGTGTTGCTTGCCTCGAAGCGAGCATAAAAGGCATTTAGCTCATTTCGTAGGATCGGGTCACTTGGCAGCTCGCGACTGGGTTTCCCGTTGTAGTCCGTAATAGTTTTCAAGCCCTGCCACATCCGACGAGCGTCAGAGCCGGTGTAGTAGGATTCAATCTTAGTCCTGCCACAGCTTCTGCTTCACAAATTGTTTTGTGCTGTGTTTATTTACACAATTGTTATGAGTCATTTTAACAACAAGCATGAGGCCGATTTTCTGCAGGGTTGGCAAATGACATCATCATTGTGTCTGACACAAGTGGACATTAGGTCATTAATTTTCATTGACAAATCATTCAAACAGGTCCAGGACATCACCAGAATCATCTCCTGTATTCACACTCCTGGTAGGTTACATTTGATTGTTTTCAATGACAAATATTGAGTAATATGGTATGAAGTCATTCACAGTGAGATTAAGATGGAATATACACTACCGTTCAAAAGTTTAGGGTCACTTAGAAATGTACTTGGGTTTTTTTGTCCATTAAAATAACATAAAATTGATCAGAAATACAGAGTAGACATTGTTAATGTTGTAAATGGCTATTGTAGCTGGAAACGGCTGATTTGTAATGGAATCTCTACATAGGCGTACAGAGGCCCATTATCAGCAACCATCAGTCCTGTGTTCCAATGGCACGTTGTGTTTGCTAATCCAAGTTTATCATTTTAAAAGGCTAATTGATCATTAGAAAACCCTTTTGCAATTATGTTAGCACAGGTGAAAATTGTTGTGCTAATTTAAAGAAGCAAAACAACTGGCCTTCTTGAGACTAGTTGAGTATATGAAGCATCAGCAATTGTGGGTTCGATTACAGGCTCAAAATGGCCAGAAACAAATAACTTTCTTCTGAAACTCGTCAGTATATTCTTGTTCTGAGAAATTAAGGCTATTCCATGCGAGAAATTGCCAAGAAACTGAAGATCTCGTACAACGCTGTGTACTACTCCCTTCACAGAACAGTGCAAACTGGCTCTAACCAGAATAGAAAGAGGAGTGGGAGGCCCCCGTGCACAACTGAGCAAGAAGACAAATACATTAGAGTGTCTAGTTTGAGAAACAGGCGCCTCACAGGTCCTCAACTGGCAGCTTCATTAAATAGTACCCGTAAAACACCAGTCTCAACGTCAACAGTGAAGAGGCGACTCCGGGATGCTGACCTTCTAGGCAGAGTTGCAAAGAAAAAGCCATATCTCAGACTGGCCAATAAAAATAAAATATTAAGATGGGCAAAAGAACACAGACACTGGACTTTTTCTTTGTATGAACTTCATTGCGCAGCTCGAATACAAAGTCGTCATTCTCTGTTCTCCATGTCCAACTTTCAGAACAGTGTTTTGAATTTTCAATTCCATGTTTCACTCACTGGGTTTACCATGTTTTCCTTCAATATGCCTTGCTTAAGTTATTCAGTGACTTAGGCCTACTCCCTTGTGCATGGGATGACACATTGAATACAATTCGGAGTTTAGTGGTCAGTCTCTTTTATGACTGTGTGATGTGGAAGGCAGTAGGTAGTAGGATTCTCTGTATCTTCGTTGTCCACCCGTTTCACAATTCCCTGCCTTTTGTAGTCCTGAACAACTTTGTTAGACTTCTCACATAGTGGAACTTTCTTAAAAAACGTTGTTTATGATGCACTCTTATAAAAACAGGTTCCAACTTCCATATAGAACCAAAAAGGGTTCTGTCGCTTGCTTCATATATGAAGCCCTTAAAAGTTCTATATAGAACCGTTTTATAGGGTTATTTGATCAGAACCCTAGGGGTTCTTCTTAACTGAACCAAAATTGGTTCCATATAGAACCATGTATGGTGCCATTTATGAATTATGGCTACTAATAAATAGCAATATTTCTAGCTAAGAATATAATATATTAAACAATTAATTAATGGACAAATGAATGCCAGTATAGTTTTGAGATTTGATTGTCATTATATGCAAACATAGTTTGGAAATATGCACTGGTGGCCAGGGAGGAATCTTTGTTTGAATGATGGCCCATGACAATCTTGATACCAACTCTGGCTGACTTCTTTATGGAACAGTAGCCTGTGGGTTGATGCCTGGCTGGGTTGTTGCCTGTCTGGGTTGTTGCCTGGCTGGGTTGTTGCCTGGCTGGGTTGTTGCCTGCTGGGTTGTAGCCTGGCTGGGTTGTTGCCTGTCTGGGTTGTTGCCTGTGGGTTGTAGCCTGGCTGGGTTGTTGCCTGGCTGGGTTGTTGCCTGGCTGGGTTGTTGCCTGGCTTGGTTGTTGCCTGGCTGGGTTGTTGCCTGGCTGGGTTGTTGCCTGGCTGGGTTGTTGCCTGGCTGGGTTGTTGCCTGGCTGGGTTGTTGCCTGGCTGGGTTGTAGCCTGGATGGGTTGTTGCCTGACTGGGTTGTTGCCTGGCTGGGTTGTTGCCTGGCTGGGTTGTTGCCTGGCTGGGTTGTTGCCTGTGGGTTGTAGCCTGGCTGGGTTGTTGCCTGTCTGGGTTGTTGCCTGTGGGTTGTTGCCTGGCTGGGTTGTTGCCTGGCTGGGTTGTTGCCTGGCTTGGTCGTTGCCTGGCTGGGTTGTTGCCTGGCTGGGTTGCTGCCTGGCTGGGTTGTTGCCTGGCTGGGTGTTGCCTGGCTGGGTTGTTGCCTGGCTGGGTTGTTGCCTGGCTGGGTTGTTGCCTGTGGGTTGTAGCCTGGCTGGGTTGTTGCCTGTCTGGGTTGTTGCCTGTGGGTTGTAGCCTGGCTGGGTTGTTGCCTGGCTGGGTTGTTGCCTGGCTGGGTTGTTGCCTGGCTTGGTCGTTGCCTGGCTGGGTTGTTGCCTGGCTGGGTTGTTGTCTGGCTGGGTTGTAGCCTGGCTGGGTTGTTGCCTGGCTGGGTTGTTGCCTGGCTGGGTTGTAGCCTGGCTGGGTTGTTGCCTGGCTGGGTTGTTGCCTGGCTGGGTTGCTGCCTGGCTGGGTTGTTGCCTGGCTGGGTGTTGCCTGGCTGGGTTGTTGCCTGGCTGGGTTGTTGCCTGGCTGGGTTGTTGCCTGTGGGTTGTAGCCTGGCTGGGTTGTTGCCTGTCTGGGTTGTTGCCTGTGGGTTGTAGCCTGGCTGGGTTGTTGCCTGGCTGGGTTGTTGCCTGGCTGGGTTGTTGCCTGGCTTGGTCGTTGCCTGGCTGGGTTGTTGCCTGGCTGGGTTGTTGTCTGGCTGGGTTGTAGCCTGGCTGGGTTGTTGCCTGGCTGGGTTGTTGCCTGGCTGGGTTGTAGCCTGGCTGGGTTGTTGCCTGGCTGGGTTGTTGCCTGGCTGGGTTGTTGCCTGTGGGTTGTAGCCTGGCTGGGTTGTTGCCTGGCTGGGTTGTTGCCTGGCTGGGTTGTTGCCTGGCTTGGTCGTTGCCTGGCTGGGTTGTTGCCTGGCTGGGTTGTTGCCTGGCTGGGTTGTAGCCTGGCTGGGTTGTTGCCTGGCTGGGTTGTTGCCTGGCTGGGTTGTAGCCTGGCTGGGTTGTTGCCTGGCTGGGTTGTTGCCTGGCTGGGTTGTTGCCTGGCTGGGTTGTTGCCTGTGGGTTGTAGCCTGGCTGGGTTGTTGCCTGTCTGGGTTGTTGCCTGTGGGTTGTAGCCTGGCTGGGTCGTTGCCTGGCTGGGTTGTTGCCTGGCTGGGTTGTTGCCTGGCTTGGTTGTTTCCTGGCTGGGTTGTTGCCTGGCTGGGTTGTTGCCTGGCTGGGTTGTAGCCTGGCTGGGTTGTTGCCTGGCTGGGTTGTTGCCTGGCTGGGTTGTAGCCTGGCTGGGTTGTTGCCTGGCTGGGTTGTTGCCTGGCTGGGTTGTTGCCTGGCTGGGTTGTTGCCTGGCTAGTTCCTGAGGAGAAAAAAAGGAGTAAGAACATGAGTTCATCTTCAGAAATATGCCTCGACTAGATAAGATAAGATAAGATAAGATAAGATAAGATAAGATAAGATAAGATAAGATAAGATAAGATAAGATAAGGGATCTAGGTCTGGTGTCATCCATGTCTAAATATTTACTATGTAGCACATATTGAGACTGAAACACTATTTTATTACATAGTGAAGGAGGGTTAGATAATAGTGAAGGACGGTTAGATAATAGTGAATGGTTGTACCGTACTTTATCCTTTTGGGGGCAGCGGGTAGTATAGTGGTTAAGAGCGTTGGACCAGTAACCGAAAGGTTGCTGGGTCAAATCCCCAAGCCGACTAGTTGAAAAATCTATAGATGTGCCCTTGAATAAGGCACTTAACTCCAATTGCTCCTTTAAGTGGCTCTGGATAAGAGCGTCTGCTAAATTACTAAAATGTAGCGAGCGTTGCACCCCTCCTCAAAAAACCTACACTCGATCCCTCCGATGTCAACAACTACAGACCAGTATCCCTTCTTTCTTTTCTCTCCAAAACTATTGAGCGTGCCGTCTCTAGCCAACTCTCCTGCTATCTCTTTTTTAAAACAGTCAGGAAGACTGGTATTAACTGACGCTCTTCTGTGAAGTGACTAAAGAATCTCTCTTTGTAACCTTCTAGACCTATTTGCTGCCTTTGATACTGTGAACCATCAGATCCTCCTCTCCACCCTCTCCGAGTTGGGCATCACCGGCGCTGCTCACACTTGGATCGCTCCTACCAGGTGGCGTGGCGAAAATCTGTCTCCGCACCACGTGCTCTCACCATGCTATCATTGCTACACAGACGACACACAATTAATTTTCTTCTGATAACCAGGTGGTGAATCGCATCTCTGCATGTCTGGCAGACATATCAGTGTGGATGTCGGATCACCACCTCAAGCTGAACCTCGGCAAGACGGAGCTGCTCTTCCTCCCGGGGAAGGAAATGTAAATGTAGTACTATGGTGGCTGCTAGGGAGGATTTGTACAGTCCAATGGATGCTCTATATCATGTGACCACTGACATTGTTTTTACACTTGCAACATTTTAATGAAAGGGTTGTTCTCAATGATGCTGTCTTTATAGGTGCAAACATAAGCTTGATTACAGACGGAAGACCATGACACATTTCAAGTGACTTCAACAATTTGATATGCATTTGGTCTTACAGGTCATTCAAATATTTTCTATACAATAAACCTCCACAGTAGTATTCAAAAGGCTTGGTTTGTATAAGACTGTAGTGGAGAAGTGTCTGATGCCTTTGGACCGTTAATCAACTAAATATACTTATCGTCAGTAAGATGGGATGTAGCGCTGATACATGGTGAATGTCTAGTGGTGTATCCGGGCTAGATGGGATGTAGCGCTGATACATGGTGAATGTCTAGTGGTGTATCCGGGCTAGATGGGATGTAGCGCTGATACATGGTGAATGTCTAGTGGTGTATCCGGGCTAGATGGGATGTAGCGCTGATACATGGTGAATGTCTAGTGGTGTATCCGGGCTAGATGGGATGTAGCGCTGATACATGGTGAATGTCTAGTGGTGTATCCGGGCTAGATGGGATGTAGCGCTGATACATGGTGAATGTCTAGTGGTGTATCCGGGCTAGATGGGATGTAGCGCTGATACATGGTGAATGTCTAGTGGTGTATCCGGGCTAGATGGGATGTAGCGCTGATACATGGTGAATGTCTAGTGGTGTATCCGGGCTAGATGGGATGTAGCGCTGATACATGGTGAATGTCTAGTGGTGTATCCGGGCTAGATGGGATGTAGCGCTGATACATGGTGAATGTCTAGTGGTGTATCCGGGCTAGATGGGATGTAGCGCTGATACATGGTGAATGTCTAGTGGTGTATGAGATGGGATGTAGCGCTGATACATGGTGAATGTCTAGTGGTGTATCCGGGCTAGATGGGATGTAGCGCTGATACATGGTGAATGTCTAGTGGTGTATCTGGGCTAGATTGGATGTAAACATGCATCTGATGTTCCGTGTTAGAAACCATTATGTATAGTGTGTTTGTGTGTGACTCCATAATATTCTATAATGTTAGTGAAACAGTGAGATGATATAGTAGGATAATTGATGAAGTGGTATTGCCATTACACTTCTTCCACATGTGGACAGTCCGTAGCACTTTCCTGCAGTCAAATGACCCAGTGGTCTTATGGGTGGAAAGTTATTCATATTTTTCATAATTTTTTAATTAATGAACATACTTTTTTTTCAACCACAGAAAATCTGGGGTTTCTATGTCTAACGATTTTGTTATATTTCAGTCTTCTGTGATGTATATAAAGTGTAATATTGGGATGCAAACTCAAGATTTAATACATTTCAACTCTATATCTGACATGGTGCATGTGTCTTCTTTTTTTTAAGCCCATAACCATGTGTGTGAGGTGTATACTTTTGTTTCAAAGTAGATTTGTTTAAGACTACCAAGAAACACTCTGTGAACCTGATTCAGCCCCCAGCAGTAGAGGGTTCATGACATCTTCTTTCTTGGCCTCTGCTATTTGAGGGGTGTGAGATGTTGATCTGTGCAGCACCAGTAAACCTGCTATTTGAGGGCTGTGAGATGTTGATCTGTGCAGCACCAGGAAACCTGCTATTTGAGGGGTGTGAGATGTTGATCTGTGCAGCACCAGTAAACCTGCTATTTGAGGGGTGTGAGATGTTGATCTGTGCAGCACCAGTAAACCTGCTATTTGAGGGGTGTGAGATGTTGATCTGTGCAGCACCAGTAAACCTGCTATTTGAGGGGTGTGAGATGTTGATCTGTGCAGCACCAGTAAACCTGCTATTTGAGGGCTGTGAGATGTTGATCTGTGCAGCACCAGGAAACCTGCTATTTGAGGGGTGTGAGATGTTGATCTGTGCAGCACCAGTAAACCTGCTATTTGAGGGGTGTGAGATGTTGATCTGTGCAGCACCAGTAAACCTGCTATTTGAGGGGTGTGAGATGTTGATCTGTGCAGCACCAGTAAACCTGCTATTTGAGGGGTGTGAGATGTTGATATGTGCAGCACCAGTAAACCTGCTATTTGAGAGGTGTGAGATGTTGATCTGTGCAGCACCAGGAAACCTGCTATTTGAGAGGTGTGAGATGTTGATATGTGCAGCACCAGTAAACCTGCTATTTGAGGGGTGTGAGATGTTGATCTGTGCGCTGTGAAACCTGTGAGCTGCATAGGTCTCACCAAAGATCAGCTTCTCAAGGAATGCCTAAAGACAGTACAGGCAATGGAAGTGGGATTGGCAACACTAAATAGCCTATAATACCTGTATTCACACAGTGATCCACAGATGTCAGTGCTCCACTATGGCAGGGGTAGGCAACCCTGGTTCTGGGATGTTTTTGATTTAGCCGACCTGGAAGACCATCACTGAACTGATCAGTTAGCTCAGTTGGTCAGGTGTGGTGCCTAGTTGGGACAAAATCGTGCAGTACGTGCAGCACACCAGGAACAGGGTTGCCTACCCCTGCTCTATGGTCTTATGGTCAATGTTCTATAGTGCAAACAGTGTGTTCTATGGTGTTTTATCTCTCCTCCATAGCGTGCAAGACTGATTGAAATGACGTCGTTACAACCAGAAACCAGTTTAACCTGCTGGTTCAGGCTAGAAGGAGACTAAAGCAGAGGAACCATCTACCAGTTTAACCTGCTGGTTCAGGCTAGAAGGAGACTAAAGCAGAGGAACCATCTACCAACAACAACAACCACTGCTGTGTTGTGTCAGAGCTGAAGGAATATGTTGTCTTCCATATTTTCTCAGTAGGTTAAACAAGTTAGAATGTAATCACATTACAGTACCATCCCATTCCATCTCACAGCCCTAGAGGAGTTTATCGTATAGGAGATTAGATTTCCCTGTGCAAAACGTATTCATCTGAGACAAAAACCTGTCTGCAGATATCACTGATACCAAATGGCACCCTTGCTTTTAGTTGTGTGTTGTATTCAGATTCAATGGTTACGTCCCAAATAGCACCCTATTCACTGGGCCCTGGGGAAAGGTAGCACCATATGTAATTGAAGAGGGTGCCATTTGGGATTAGAATTTTAAGAAGCTACATTGGCAATATGCTGTAGCCTTGGTGAGGACTGACACCAGCAGGTATGGATGGGAGATGTTTTGACACTGGAAAGTAACTACCCATCTTCAGTTACCCCTCTCAGCTGACTGGTGACACAGAGTTATTCCAGGGAAATTAGAACGACCAAAAAATACATTTAATAGTTTTTTTTTTTTTTTTACTTTAGTTATATTTGTTATAAGAAATGACAACATCTGAAGTTGATCACATGTGTTTAAAGGACATCCCGGTGTTCTTTGAAATCAAGGGGTATATTTCATTAGTTGAATTCACTGTGGCTTTTACAGGAGATGTCCTTAGCCAACAACTGCATCATAAAACATGACATTATGTATGATTAAAAAAAACACTAGGTGGTGATGTTGACCATGGTATCTAAGCAGGGAGGCGGAGACAACTGGAAAATCACTCTGTCCCTTCTTCAATAAGCAACATTATCGGCAGAATTAGGAAATAACATAAAGGTTAATACATATTCAGAGAAAGATAATAGATACAAATCATTTCGTTGTCAATTACACTCTGGAGTAGGCTAGGCCTCAATGTGCATTAGCGGCAATACCAAAATCGTAATACAATTTCAATGTGTGTTGTCTGCCTCATGGGGATTCTTCAGTGTTCCTCCTCTCACAGTGTTTGGGGCACAGCGGGTGGTGGTTATCTGGTTGTGCTGTACTGGGGTGAGCACCTCTCTGCTCCTCTCTCTTCCTCCTCTCTCTGTCTCCCCCTGCAGGCTGCTGCTCATTATTACAGCGGTGGACCAGGACAGGCTGTTTGACCAGAGCTGGACTTTTCTTCATCAGTAGACGCTGCAGGACCTGCTTGTCTGACCGCTCCTTCCTAAAGTCATCCTCATACACCTTGAGCTGGACACAGGAGACCAGAGACAGTGATTAGTTAGTTAGTTAGTTATATCGTTTTTAGTCAATTCAAGAAATATATCCCTATTTGATTATTCCTTTTGAAAATCCATTACAATTTGGAATTTGAAGTTTCAATGAATCTCCTAAAATGGAATGGACTCTGACCCTAGCATATAAAATAAAAGTGATCTTTACAGCAAGGCCCTGTTGGTACATTCACATGCAGCACATCTCCCAGACGACTTCTAATGAAACATATGGTCATTACGGATATGTTGTGTCACATTATATTCACATTCAACTTAACCCAATGTCAGTTTATGTCCTTATCTGTTACGATACATCCCGTATGCCCAGCTGTCGTTATTCATTCAGGTGCGTGTTAGTGTGTATAATTGATATATATATATATATATGTGTGTGTGTATATGTGTGTGTTTGTGTGTGTGTACGTGCTTGTGTGTGTGTGTGTGTGTATGTGTGTGAGTTTGTGTGTGTGTATGTGTGTGTGTGAGAGTGTGTGTGTGTGTGAGAGTGTGTGTGTGTGTGTGTGGAGTGTGTGTGTGTGTGTGTGAGAGTGTGTGTGTGTGTGTGTGAGTGTGTGTGTGTGTGTGTGTGTGTGAGAGTGTGTGTGTGAGAGTGTGTGTGTGTGTGTGTGAGAGAGTGTGTGTGTGTGGGGGGTGTGTGTGTGTGTGTGTGAGAGTGTGTGTGTGTGTGTGTGTGTGTGTGTGTGTGAGTGTGTGTGTGTGTGTGTGTGAGTGTGTGTGTGTGAGAGTGTGTGTGTGTGAGAGTGTGTGGGAGTGTGTGTGAGAGTGTGTGTGTTTGTGTGTGAGAGTGTGTGTGTTTGTGTGTGAGAGTGTGTGTGTTTGTGTGTGAGAGAGTGTGTGTGTGTGTGTGTGTGTGTGTGTGTGTGTGTGTGTGTGTGTGTGTGTGTGTGTGTGTGTGTGTGTGTGTGTGTGTGTGTGTATCCACTACCTGCTCCTGCAGTAGGGCCATCTGTTGTCTCATCTCCTCTCTCTTCCTCCTCAGTCTCTGGTTTTCCTGCTGGGTGTGTTTGTGGTCCTTGTGCTCCGTCTGGTAGTCTGCTTCATAAATAACAGTCTGGACAGAGGACAGGGATACTGGTAGTTAATGCTGGGTGAAACACAGTCTGGACAGAGGACAGGGACACTGGTAGTTAATTCTGGGTGAAACACAGTAGGTGAGACATGGGGTATGGAGGAGGAGGGAGTGGAGGGGGAATGGAGGAGGAGGGAGTGGAGGGGGAATGGAGGAGAGAGTGGATGGGGTAAGGAGGAGGGAGTGGAGGTGGTATGGAGGAGGAGGGAGAAGGGAGTGGATGGGGGAGGTGAGGTGACCTACCTGGCATCTGAGGGCCTCCAGCTGCTCCTTTAGTTCTTGCACCTCCTTCTGGGGGTCAGCTGGGTCCTCTAGTGCCCTGTAGGGGCCACTGCTGATTCTACCCCCACTCCGGGCCCCTCGATCTGGGGTGGAGGAGGAGAAGAGGTGGGATGGTGGGCCATGGCTGGAGGAGGAGGAGGAGGAGGAGGAGAGGCCGGGTATGGTGCGATGGTTGAGGCTGGGGGACATAGTTGGCCCCCCAGGAGCATCAGAGATTGGGGTGGTTTCTGGAAGATGGGTCACAGTGCTCATACTGGTCTACAGGATGGAAGGAGAGGGTAGATGCATAGATATATATTATATATATATATAATATGTAGTATAGATATTATAGATACATTCTCAAGGAAAGCAGGACATACAGCCACTTTTAAAAGCATCTAGAGGTAATAATAATAATAGTCAATGGACGCACCTGTGTGCCCATTGTCCAGTCTCTGGTGGTGTCTGTGTGATGTAGTCTATTCTCCAGCAATCTGACGTATTCATGTAGCTGCTGGTTCTTCTTCAACTCCTGCATCAGTGTGTGTTCATAGTACTCCCTCTTGTTCTACAGAAACACAGTCAGGATACAGTCAGTGTGTGTGTGTCTGTCAGTGTGTTTGTGTGTGCACATGCATTCATCTGTTTGTGCGTGTGTACGTGTGTGTCCTCTGCCCGGTCGGTCGGTACCTGTTCGTGGTCTACTTTGAGCAGCAGTGTGTTGTTGAGTTGTTTGACTGTGCTGTTCTCCTGCTCCAGAGTCTCCACTCTCTGCTGGAGACTCAGAGTGGTGCTGCGATACACATGATCCCAGTCTTCATTCAGCTTCATCAACTAACACAGACACATCAATATCATCATCAGCTACGACATAAACACATCGTCATGATCATCATGGTCATCACCATCATCATCATCAGCTAACACAGACATACATTATCATCACCATCATCCTTTCTGGCCTCTTCCGAAATAGTTTGTATTCACAGAATGTGGTACACTTGTCTCTGGTTTAATTCCTGTAGTTAGGTGCGGTGTAGTTTCTGGTTTCATTTTCCTGTAGTTAGGTGCGGTGTAGTTTTGTGTGTCACCTCTTTGTTGACTCGTCGTAGCTCAGTGTTCCTGTTGAGCAGCAGCAGTTTCTCCTGGTCAGCTGACGTGACTGACATACTGTCAGTGATCAGAGACCCCTGGTCCTCCCCGGACAGCAACCTCTCACCAGCAGGGACAATCTCCTCCGCCCTGTACATACGTGTACACACACACACACACACACACACACACACACACACACACACACACACACACACACACACACACACACACACACACACACACACACACACACAGTGAGAATATTGTGTAGGAAACCCACAGCACTCGCCTGAACATACCGTACCTGCAAGCAGATAGACACATACTTGTACTCACACAGAGTACACTTAGATGGTATGGAGCATGAACTCACACCTACACACATGCACACACAGTAACACCCTGTAGCATTCACACATGCCTGCAAATACACCCACCATCACTCTCAAACACCCAAACAATGTTTATCACCACTTCAAGTGTGTCTTGTCTAAGATGAGAAAAACACATCCTTGATACATTCTACAATCTAGTACAGTGGTAGGCAATCCTGGTCCTATGTTTTTGATTTAACCAACCTGGAAGAAGACCAGGTGTGTTGAATTTAGTCAATCACTGAACCGATTAATTAGCCCAGTTGGTCAGGTGTGGTGCCTAGATGGAACAGAAATCCTTCAGTATCTGCGGCTCTCCTGGAACAGGGTTGCCTACCCCTGATCTAGTACATTCCCCTGTGAGCTACTTGTCAACTGCAGCAGATTCACATCATCACCATCTAATGATCCCTGTGCTGTGCCGCCTGCATGCTTCTTGTGGCTAGAGGAAACTTTGGCTCTTGAGATCACCTTGTTCAAAGCTTGATGGCTTCATCAACTCAATGACAAAGGTAAGGATTTCAGTGAATATGTTTTTGTGTGTTTAAGGCAAATTAGGTGCACTATAATCTCTTGTTGCCAGAATGTTCTTTTTTCTCAAAACTAGGGTATCATCAGAATTAAAGAACACTAATTTTGAGGCATAACCACCCTATTTTGTCTGTTTGATTTGGCTTGAATCCAATATAGTATAGAATAGAGCATGTCCATCAACAAATTGTCCAGGTCCATTCAACCTCACAGATGGATCCAGTCTCCAGCCCTTATGTCTCCTGAATATCCACCATATTTCCTTCCTCTTGGACAGCAGATGAATGTGACCCAGATAAAGGAAGTTTTCAATCATAAACACTGTCTTGGAAGGACAACAAGATTACATTTCTCCCCGTGGCGGTTTGGTCATTTATTGTAATCTAGCATGAAAAAGAAAAGGAAATAATATCTTCCTTCCTCTTTAGCAGGCTGCCATGTTGGGAATATAATGTATTATCCTATACAAATGAAAAGGGTCTATGGATAATCTTATTCTCTCTGAGTAAGGAGTATGGCTTTACTACTGGCCTACACGTTATGAACCAAATAATGTCTACAGTGGCTTGCGAAAGTATTCACCCCCCTTGGCATTTTTCCTGTTTTGTTGCCTTACAACCTGGAATTAAAATGGATTTTTTGGGGGTTTGTATCATTTGATTTACACAACATGCCTACCACTTTGAAGATGCAAAATATTTTTTATTGTGAAACAAACAAGAAATAAGACAAAAAAACAGAAAGATTGAGCGTGCATAACTATTCACCCCCCCAAAGTCAATACTATGTAGAGCCACATTTTGCAGCAATTACAGCTGCAAGTCTCTTGGGGTATGTCTCTATAAGCTTGGCACATCTAGCCACTGGGATTTTTGCCCATTCTTCATGGCAAAACTGCTCCAGCTCCTTCAAGTTGGATGGGTTCCGCTGGTGTACAGAAATCTTTAAGTCATACCACATATTCTCAATTGGATTGAGGTTCTGGCCTTTGACTAGGCCATTCCAAGACATTTAAATGTTTCCCCTTAAACCACTCAAGTGTTGCTTTAGCAGTATGTTTAGGGTCATTGTCCTGGTGGAAGGTGAACCTCCATCCCAGTCTCAAATCTCTGGAAGACTGAAACAGGTTTCCCTCAAGAATTTTCCTGTATATAGCGCCATCCATCATTCCTTCAATTCTGACCAGTTTCCCAGTCCCTGAAAATTGGTTTAAGCCAGACATTGCGTTTTCCTTGATGGCCAAAAAGCAAAATTTTAGTCTAATCTGACCAGAGTACCTTCTTCCATATGTTTGGGGAGTCTCCCACATGGCTTTTGGTGAACACCAAACGTGTTAACTTATTTTTTTCTTTCAGCAATGGCTTTTTTCTGGCCACTCTTGCATAAAGCCCAGCTCTGTGGAGTGTAAGGCTTAAAGTGGTCCTATGGACAGATACTCCAATCTCCGCTGTGGAGCTTTGCAGCTCCTTCAGGGTTATCTTTGGTCTCTTTGTTGCCTCTCTGATTAATGCCCTCCTTGCCTGGTCCGTGAGTTTTGGTGGGCGGCCCTCTCTTGGTAGGTTTGTTGTGACATATTCTTTTCATTTTCTAAGAATGGATTTAATGGTGCTCCGAGGGATGTTCAAAGTTTAGGATATTTTGTCATAACCCTGATCTGTACTTCTCCACAACTTTGCCCCTGACCTGTTTGGAGAGCTCCTTGGTCTGTCCTTGCTGTGGGTGGGGGTGCAGACGGGCTCAGACAGGTGAGAGACCTAAGGGACACTTTAAATTGAATCTAACTAATTATGTGACTTCTGAAGGTAATTGGTTGCACCAAAGCTTATTTAGGGTCTTCGTAGCAAAGGGGGTGAATACATATGCACGCACCACTTTTCCGTTATTTATTTTTTAGAATTCTTTTTAAACAAGTTATTTTTTTAATTTCACTTCACCAATTTTGACTTTTGTGTAACTCCATTACATGAAATCCAAATAAAAATCAATTTCAATTACAGGTTGTAATGCAACAAAATAGGAAAAACGCCAAGGGGGATGAATACTTTTGCAAGGCACTGTATGTCCCAAATGGCACCCTATTCCCCTTCATAGTGCATTACATTTGAGCAGGGCCTATAGAGCTCTGGCCAAAATTAGTGCACTATCTAGGGAATAGGAGGCCATTTGGGATGTCACCAATGTCTATTGATGTTCTGTGCAGTAGCAGGCTATACTACTATCAGATTAATTGATAATTGGGTCATTGGACAACCCAGTCCTCACCCACTTCTGGGACAAAAAGACATGAATCAAAGCCATTTCAGGATAAAAACATTCAGGACAACTTCCATGCAACAGGACTATCTAATTCTCATTCTGCAATGTCATTCCACAGGAGTAAACAGATAATTGCATTGCAGTCTAAGTAGTGTTTTATTTGGAGACAAATTGCCAAATATATATATATATATTTTTTGCTTTCTTGTATGTGAGTGCACCACAACCTCTGCTGAGAAGTCTGTGCCTTATTGGCACAGGTGGTAGTGCACTGACATTTACTATAACTAGAACAGAGTTCTTGGTTCCCCCTTAATGCTACTGAACACGTCATAGAGCATCAGCAGTAGTCATGTGACCTGAACAGTGAGGGACAATTCAACTTATTGACCTGGGAAACTCCCCTGACATACCAAGTTCCTTTTTTAATGTAGCTGGAATCACCCACACATGATTTATTCACACACACACTGTTATTTACTGATTGTACTGTAAGTGTTTTCCCAGCTAGCACATAATGTTCTAAGAACCATATGTTTCTTAGAACTTGGTGAGAGCCTGGTTGTCCTATGGTTATTTGCATACAACATTTCCATAATGTTTCCTACAGGTTTCATTACGGCTATATTTAAAGTAATGTTCTCAAATTGTTCGGAGAACGTTAAGAAACAACGTTGTTCCGTGGGAATTTCAGAACTTCAGCCTAACGTTTTTTCTACAGATTCCTCATGGTTCTATTTCAAGTTATGTTCTCAGAACATAACAAAAAGTTTCCATAAAAAACACAAGAAAAAGTGTGTAACGTTCAATAAACGTTCTAAGAATGTTATTTAAAAACATACATTCTGTTCTCAGCATCAACAAACGATCTCTATCCTCTATCTTGTTAAGTGTGTTCAGCTGTGTTGTCCTCGCCCACTAATTGGCCACACCTGATGTTAATGAGTGTTTGTTTCCTTTGAAATGGGGTCTGTTTGAATAGACTAAAATGAACAGCTTTGTATAAGTTTAAAAAGAACATGGCATGCTAGCTCCATCCTTGTGGCGTAGTGGACTTATTCCATGGATAGCAAGCAGAAGATCATAGGTTCGAATCTCACTGATGCCATGCCACAAGAAATGAAAAATAAACATAATGTGTTTGCATGATTAATGCCTAAGCAAATTAATTTCTATGTGTCATATCTGTGCTTGGAATTCAAAACAGTTAACCTAAGCTAGCAGTAAAATGTTCTCAGAACCTCCCTGCAACCAAAAAAGTTATGTTCCCAGAACAGGCTAAAAGTTCACTTTTGTCCTCAGAAGATTTATTAAAAAACGTTCAGTTTTACCGGACAGGAAACGTATAGGGTTCGTTCCCAGAACCAATGGGAAATCAAAAACGTACATTCCCACAACTTCCAAGAAATCAAATGTGTCAGCTGGGTTTAATCATCCACACTTGTGGTGTTTTGGACATGCATACCTTGATTCCTCTGTAGCCCCATGTTCCTCTGGGTTCTGCAGGAGAGCACTGGCGCTGTAGGGTGAAGAATCTTCCTCCTCCTCAGACGACGATAATGATGCGGACAGTGAACCTCCGTCCATGACTGATCTGAGCCAACAAATGAACCTGACAAAAGTTCAAAAACTGCACTCCAAAAGGAAATATAAAAAGAAATAAGAACTAAATAAGAAGTCAAGGTTGGTCAAGGCTGTCTTCTCTAGTGTGCAGATTTTACACTTGTTTTTGACCTGATCCAACTGTCAACTGATCCAGAATCCTCTGATGTGATGAACACCAGCCCAAGTTGTATAAAGCCTCCACAGAGCATGTGGTGGAGAGTCAATATGACTTTCAGTCTCTGTTGTCTGCCTAAAAAGGAAGTCCAAACATACCCTGCTGCCTGTACCCACATACAAATGATGTTAGAATATAGGAAGTCGCACAACAACTTAGGCTGCTTCTCTGTCTCAACTCTGTCAGAGGGTTTTTAAATGTAGTATTTATAATGTGAGAATAGGAAGTCACAGAACAACTCTCAACTCATCTCAACTCTGTCTGGGTCTAAACAATAGGTAAATATCGTTCTGTTTCTGTCATTACTTTCAAAGTGGGGTTTTTGAGAGGTTGTCCCACAGATTTAGGAGTTATTTTTGAGTACAAATAAAGAAGTATGACATCAGTGGGGAATTCCACTCATGCTCATGTTTCTTTCTGTGTGTGAGCGAGTGAGCGAGCGAGTGAGTGTCTAGAGTTCACAGCATACTCTCAATGTACAAACAACTGTCATGTCCCCAATCTCACAAGTATCACAGTTACTGAATCAAAGGCATTACATGTAAATAAAAGAACACAACTGTTATCATAACAAAGCAGCCTGCATTCCACTTCTACCACATCATGTGACATTCCAGTGAGATACAGATCTAAGTTATGGCAAGGCCCCCACATTTTTTACTTTTAAGATACCCCTACCTGAGGTAGAACAAAACACAATCATGTTTTGTTCACATCCCTAATGTCTCCCAAAAATATTTTACTGCAAAAGTTGTTAAATTGATAGATATTGTGACACACTCCCTGAACTCAAAGTTCAGAAAATATTGCAAGCTCTGATATTGCTAAAATGTGGAATACAAGTAGCCAGTTGTCTGTCCTACATACACAAACAAACAGGCATTAGGATATCTTCATGCATCTTGGAAATATAGAGCTGACTGGAATATGTTTCGGGATTCACCCAATGGCATTGAGGAGTATACCACCTCAGTCACCGGCTTTATCAATAAGTGCATCGACGACGTTGTCCCCACAGTGAACGTACGTACATATCCCAACCAGAAGCCATGGATTACAGGCAACATCCGCACCGAGCTAAAGACTAGAGCTGCCGCTTTCAAGGAGCGGGATACTAATCCGGATGCTTATAAGAAATCCTGCTATGCCCTCAGACGAACCATCAAACAGGAAAAGCGTCAATACAGGACTAAGATTGAATCCTACTACACCGGCTCTGATGCTCATCGGATGTGGCAGAGCTTGAAAACTATTACGGACTACAAAGGGAAACCCAGCCACGAGCTGCCCAGTGATGCAAGCATACCAGACAAGTTAAATGCCTTTTATGCTCGCTTCGAGGCAAGCAACACTGAAGCATGCATGAGAGCACCAGCTGTTCCGGACGACTGTGTGATCACGCTCTCCGTAGCCGATGTGAGCAAGACCTTTAAACAGGTCAACATTCACAAAGACGCCGGGCCAGACTGATTACCAGGACGTGTATTCAAGCATGCGCGGACCAACTGGCAAGAGTCTTCACCGACATTTTCAACCTCTCCCTGACCGAGTCTGTAATACCTACATGTTTCAAACAGACCACCATAGTCCCTGTGCCCAATAAAGCGAAGGTAACCTGCCTAAACGATTACCGCCCCGTATCACTCAAGTCGGTAGCCATGAAGTGCTTTGAAAGGCTGGTCATGGTTGACATCAACACCATCACGCCGGAAACCCTAGACCCACTCCAATTCACATACCGCCCCAACAGATTCACAGATGACGCAATCTGAATCGCACTCCACACTGCCCTTTCCCACCTGGACAAAAGGAACACCTATGTGAGAATACTGTTAATTGACTACAGCTCAGCGTTCAACACCATAGTGCCCACAAAGCTCATCACTAAGCTAAGGACCCTGGGACTAAACACCTCCCTCTGCAACTGGATCCTTGACTTCCTGACGGGCCGCCCCCAGGTGGTAAGGGTAGGCAACACCACATCTGCCACGCTGATCCTCAACACGGGGGCCCCTCAGGGGTGCGTGCTTAGTCCTCTCCTGTACTCCCTGTTCACCCACAACTGCTTGGCCAAGCACAACTCTAACACCATTAAGTTTGCTGACGACACAACAGTGGTAGGCCTGATCACCAACAACAATGAGACAGCCTATAGGGAGGAGGTCAGAGATCTGGCGGTGTGGTGCCAGGACAACAACCTCTCCCTCAATGTGAGCAAGACAAAAGAGCTGATCATGGACTATAGGAAAAGGAGGACTGAACAGGCCCCCATTAACATTGACGGGGCTGAAGTGGAGCGGGTCGAGAGTTTCAAATTCCTTGGTGTCCACATCACCAACAAACTATTATGGTCCAAACACACCAAGACAGTTGTGAAGAGGGCACGACAACACCTTTTCCCCCTCAGGAGACTGAAAAGATTTGGCATGGGTCCCCAGACCCTCAAAAAGTTATACAGCTGCACCATCGAGAGCATCCTGACTGGTTGCATCACCGCCTGGTATGGCAACTGCTCGGCATCTGACCGTAAGGCGCTACAGAGGGTAATGCGTACGGCCCAGTACATCACTGGGGCCATGCTTCCTGACATCCAGGACCTATATACTAGGCGGTGTCAGAGGAAAATTGTCAAAAACTCCAGTCACCCAAGTCATAGACTGTTCTCTCTGCTACCTCACGGCAAGCGGTACCGGAGCGCCAAGTCTAGGACCTAAAGGCTCCTTAACAGCTTCTATCACCCCGCCCCCCCCTTTTGTTTTTACACTGCTGCTACTCGCTGTTTATTATCATTGCATAGTCACTTTACAAATTACCTCGAATAACCTGTACCCCCGCACTTTGACTCGGTACCGGTACCCCCTGTATATAGCCTCGTTACTGTTATGTAATTTACTTCTTACTTTTAGATTTGATTTGGTTTATTTAGTAAATATTTTCTTAACTCTATTTCTTGCACTGCATTGTTGGTTAAGGGCTTGTAAGTAAGCATTTCACGGTAAGGTCTACACCTGTTGTATTCGGCGCATGTGACAAATACAATTTGATTTGTAAACACAGTGGTACAATAGGCGGAAATATACTGTATAATATCAAATATGAATATTTATGATGAATGTAAGCTTGACTTTTTTGTAGCTGATTAGTAGAGAACTTTCCAAGTCAAATGTTCTCTCATTCAGTACTGTACGGTCCTGCTAGACAACAATACATACAGTTATACCTGTCTTTTGAGGTTGTAGCTATTGGAATCAGCTCTAAGAAAAACAAGTGGGCTCAGATATTGGAATTACAGTTTTTGGGGTCCAAGGTTCCTTGAAGCCTCTACTTTTGTAATTTAGTCAGGGGGCCACCACAGATTATATGTCACATCTGCTCCTGCAACGCCCTCTACTGCTCATCCTGTCTCCTTGACCTGCCGCCACTCCCCCAGTACTCTCTCCCTCTCCCTCTCTCTCTGTGTGTGATTGTGTGGGCGGAGACAGGTGTGCTGGAGTCAGAGCAGATCCCCACCAGCTGCAACCTGTTCCATAATCAAGACCTCTACAAATACTCAGTCCTGCCACTTCCAGATCATAATCTCTGCTCAGTCAGTCTACGGTTCTAGCCGTTTGTTACTATTCAGATCCTGTTGTACCTGTTTTCCTTGCCTGACGCTGTTTTCCTCTCCGCTACAGTTCTGCCCGCTCTGACTCTGGTCCCTGTCTCCAGTCATCCTGCTACTCTGTCCTGGATTCCCCACTCTACTACTCCCTTGGATTCCCCTCCGGACCTGCTCACCCTGTATCAACCCCCCTCGCTCCAGCCTCAGCCTCCGCACCTGGTTTCCAGCAGTTTCCCCTGACCTGCACTCCATCTTCCCCCATGTTTCAATAAATACCTTGGTTACTTCATCCCAGTCTCCTCGTCTGAGTCTGCTCTTGGGTTCCCCTGTTCCACTCCGCGTAACATTATCTTTGGGTCCATCCTGGATTTTGCCTCAAATTCATTATGGCGTTCAAAATCCAATAATACCATTTAATGGAGGTTAAATCACGTTTAAATATTAATTTTGTTGATGAGGCCTTTTTTTCAGAATTTTGTACAACACTCATGCCCATAAAGACTGTTTTGGTGTGAATCAATTTGATTCCGAATCCAATATGGACATGATTACACTCAAACACCTTCGCCTGAATATACAGTGCCTTTCAAAAGTATTCATCCCCCTTGGCGTTTTTCCTATTTTGTTGCATTACAACCTGTAATTTAAATTGATTTTTATTTGGACTTCATGTAATGGACATAAACAAAATAGTCAAAATTGGTGAAGTGAAATGAAAAAAAAGACTTGTTTCAAAAAATTCTAAAAAATCAATAACGGAAAAGTGGTGCGTGCATATGTATTCACCCCCTTTGCTATGAAGCCCCTAAATAAGATCTGGTGCAACCAATTACCTTCAGAAGTCAAATAATTAGTTAAATAAAGTCCACCTGTGTGCAATCTAAGTGTCACATTATCTATCACAGGATCTCGCCCCAGAGTCTGCAACACCACTAAGCAAGGGACACCACCAAGCAAGCGGCACCATGAAGACCAAGGAGCTCTACAAACTGGTCAGGGACAAAGTTGTGGAGAAGTACAGATCAGGGTTGGGTTATAAAAAAATATCCGAAACTTTGAACATCCCACAGAGCACCATTAAATCCATTTTTAAAAAATGAAAAGAATATGGCACCACAACAAACCTGCCAAGAGAGGGCCGCCCACCAAAACTCACGGACCAGGCAAGGAGGGCATTAATCAGAGAGGCAACAAAGAGACCAAAGATAACCCTGAAGGAGCTGCAAAGCTCCACAGCGGAGATTGGGGAATCTGTCCATAGGACCACTTTAAGCCGTACACTCCACAGAGCTGGGCTTTACAGAAGAGTGGCCAGAAAGAAAGAAATAAGCAAACACGTTTGGTGTTCGCCAAAAGCCATGTGGGAGACTCCCCAAACATATGTAAGAAGGTACTCTGGTCAGATGAGACTAAAATTGAGCTTTTTGGCCATCAAGAAAAACGCTATGTCTGGCGTAAACCCAACACCTCTCATCACCCCGAGAACACCATGGTGGTGGCAGCATCATGCTGTGGGGATGTTTTTCATCGGCAGGGACAGGGAAACTGGTCAGAATTGAAGGAATGATGGATGGCACTAAATACAGGGAAATTATTGAGGGAAACCTGTTTCGTCTTCCAGAGATTTGAGACTGGGACGGAGGTTCACCTTCCAGCAGCACAATGACCCTAAGCATACTGCTAAAGCAACACTCGAGTGGTTTAAGAGGAAACATTTAAATGTCTTGGAATGGCCTAGTCAAAGCCCAGACCTCAATCCAATTGAGAGTCTGTGGTATGACTTAAAGATTGTTGTACACCAGCCGAACCCATCCAACTTGAAGGAGCTGGAGCAGTTTTGCCTTGAAGAAAGGGCAAAAATCCCAGTGGCTAGATGTGCCAATCTTATAGAGACATACCCCAAGAGACTTGCAGCTGTAATTGCTGCAAAAGGTGTCTCTACAAAGTATTGACTTTGGGGGGGTGAATAGTTATGCATGCTCAAGTTCTGTTTTTTTGTCTTATTTCTTGTAAAATATTTTGCATCTTCAAAGTGGTAGGCATGTTGTGTAAATCAAATGATACAAACCCCCAAAAAAGTATTTTTAATTCCAGGTTGTAAGGCAACAAAATAGGAAAAATGCCAAGGGGGGTGAATACTTTCGCAAGCCACTGTAAGCTTCCCTTGTTCATTTTGTATTGTGTTATTCTGTCTTTAATGTTTCATACGGTTCTAGGTATATCTAGGACTATGAGTGGCACTGCCATGCTTCTTGTGTTTGAATAGCTGAAGCCAAAGAGCTTTTAATGTGTGTTCATGTTTACATTCATCAATACATGCTAACTAGTTAAAATACCACATTTGGGATCTAGCTAATGATTAGCCAGTGTTGGGGAGTAGTGAACTACATGTAGTAAGTTAATTACATTTTACATTAACTTGGTGGTAGTTTAATTAAATTCAAATCTAGGTGGTGTTTTCAGTAGTTAATAAAACATTTTGCCATGTAGTTGTCACGGTTTCGGCCGAGGCGGCTCCTCCTCCTTGTTCGGGCAGGTTTCGCCGGTCGTCGTCTCCGGAGTTCTAGCTGCCACCGCTCTATGTTTCGTGTTTGTTTGGTTTTGTCTGTTAGTCACACCTGTTTTGTGTTAGGTCTCATTTAGCACCCTATTTAGTTTCCTTGTTGTTAGGTTAGTGTTGTGTGTAATTGTTCGTGTCGTGGTTGCGCTACCTGTTTCGGTACGCTATTTTCCGTAGTTTCCTCCTTGTTGTTAGGAGAGATTTACGCACCTGTGTGTGCGCTTGCATTACGCCTGTGTGCGTCTTTTTGCCTCCGGGCTGTTGTGGATTATTTTTGTGCTAAGTAAAGTCTTGTTGGACTTACCCTCTGCTGCCTGCGCCTGATTCCACACCACACCTATACACAGCACCTTGACAGTAGTGGTGCAGCTAACTACTGGAACTTGTTAAGTTGCGTCAATTCAAATCTGGTATTGGAACAAAAAGAGGTCAATACACGTCTTCTAAAATAGACTAGTATTTTAATTAATGCAAAACGCTTCAATGGTAAATATGATGTTCGTATATACGGGTCCACTGAAATACCACGCAGGGCCCTCAGAGAACTGGTCCATTGTTATAAGTTCTTCTTTAAATACTCTGACAGAGATAGTTCCCGCTCCCTGCTGGCCTATCAGAGTAGAGACTGAGCGTGGTTTAGACTTACTCAGCCTATCGTTGGCGCACAGGCTGGTCCCAGCCCCTTGGCGCTTCACTGTTGCCAGGTGTTTAGTTGTTTTGCAACTTGTCCAGAGAGTCAGCAACCTCAGACATCTTTGTAGCAGAACACATGTCCTTGAGCGTTCTAACAAATAGGCAGTGTTTGTGTATGTGAGACACAAGTCTTATCTCATCCTACTCCCTAACAGTTCCCCACATTAATCACAGCTTGTTATGTTAAACAATCTATGTCAGTACAGCACAAACCTATTATGTTTAATCATTCATGCTTTCTTATTAAGCTAACAGCACATCTAAAATATAAGAGAATAATTTCCCACAATCCCCCTTTTCACACCCACTGGGTGTGAACCCAAAATAAGAAAACCCCAAATAAGAAATTTCAGGGAAATTTAGGATTCCCCCTTTTGACACCCACTAGGGTGTCACTCATTAAAATACAATACAAACAAAAAGAATCACACTTTTATTAATGGGCAATAATGATAATAAAAAATAAAAACCCTCAGTCCTTCCATCTACACCTAACTTGTACTAGGTTGGCTACCAGCCACCCAGGAACTTCAAACCTTCACATAAGGAAAGACAAACATTCACAATGGTTAACTTGATTAATAAAGCATAAAACACAGGATTAATAGAACACAAAACACAAGATTAATAAAACATAAAACACAAACAGGGAAGTAAATGTTGGCCCCCTTTAGACACCCACTAGGGTGTCACTCCACCACCTCAGCAATAGCAAACCAAATCAGAGCAGGTGGTCAGTCCAGTTCAAGTGTTCAGCAGTCTGATGGCTTGTAGATAGAAACTGTCTCTGAGCCTGTTGGTATCAGAGCTCATGCTCCGATACCATCTGCCTGACGGTAAGGGAGAGAACAGCTCGTGGCTGGGGTGTATGGGGTCCTTGATGATGCGGCGTGCCTTCCTCAGGCACCGTTTCGAGTAGATGTCCTGGATGTGTGGGAGCACGGTCCCAGTGATGCCGTCTTCACCACCTGCTAGAGGGCCTTGCGGTCATGGACAGAGCATTTCCCGTACCAGGCCGTGATGCAACCGGTCAGGACGCTTTCGATGGTGCAGTGGTAGTATATGGAGTGGACCTGGGGCGGCCACCTTAAAGTGTCTACAGAGAGTACGCAAACTGGGCCGACGGAGCACTGCAATGTCGTTTTAAGTCACAAAAGTAGGCGGCTCCTTGTAATTCGCTCCGTCATTCGACACAGTTTTGTTCTACCTGGAGATGGAGACCCAACGGATCATTCCTTGCGAAGACTGAGGGGCAGTATTGAGTGAGTTTTTCAATGGAAGTCCCGCCCCTGTGTCTACATCACGTTTTCCTTCTGGTATAAACACGGAAGAGATGCACATTCTGCTACTTCGCTTCTACTACTTGCAAGCTTCCTTTTTTGTGCTTTTATTTCTAGATTTGCTACACGCAATTATGTCTATGTCCAGTTTTAAGGAGAGTCAGTTCGAGCTGGTGAGAATACGAGAACCTTTACAACCCTTCAATGCGGTTGTATTTGGACAAGCACGTAAAAGACAACAGCTGGAGGGAGATATCAAAGAAACATGGAGAAAGATTGAGGACCGGTATGTTCGTAATCTGAAAAGGGTTAAGTAGACGAGGTGTGCATATCATTACAACGTCTATATTGGTATAATTGTCACATCATATGTATATAGTCATGTATTACCTGGATATGGTTGCATCAGGTTTACCCCCAGAGGGAATGCCTCATCTCCCACAAAGACATAATATGGGCTCAGTGTTTGAGTCCCCAGCTCAAGCTCTCTGGTCTGCAATGAGTGGGGAGCCGAACTTGCTTCGCGAGAAGATTCCCACATCTCCCTCCTGACCATATGCGCCCACGTCGATCATGGTGAAGCGGTACCTTGCATCGCAGACTGCCATCAGAACCATTGCGAAAAAGCCCTTCTAGGCAAACTCGCTGCCCGAGTTTGCCGGAGCTCGGATCCGAATATGTTTTCCGTCGACAGCTCCTGCAAAAAGACGGATAATCCCAACGGTCCCCAAAATCTCTGCCAATTTCTGCCTATTTTGCAGCACTTGCAATTCAAAAAGAGGCATGTTTGCTTCTGCTTTTGTGGCTAAAAAGTAGTCGTAAAGCATATAACACATTTACATTTACGTCATTTAGCAGACGCTCTTATCCAGAGCGACTTACAAATTGGACCAAACTAGGCTGACATGTAGCTAGCTAGCTAGCTAGAATTTGTAAACAGGCATAACACTGGATCGGATGTTTAAATGTCGTCACTAGCTAGAGTCAAAAGGAATGCCTCTGCCCCTCTTACCTGGTAAGCTACTGTGGCTCCCCACGCCCCCTAGTGGATATACACTACACAAGGTGGACTCCGTCTCTGGGTGGAACGCAACGAAGAGTCCGCTGCCCCCCAGAAAACGGACTCCACCCACGTGCATGCACGCACGTAGATCAACGGAGTGGAGCTTGTAGCGGCCTTTAGGAAGTAGAGACATTGTTGCGCACTCTTGACAATAGTGGTGGTGGTTGTTGGTCCATGACAAGTCCTCGTGAGGAGTCTCTATTGCAGTCCCATTGATGTAGATCAGGGCATGTTTCCTCCTCTGCTTCTTGACGTCAACAATCAACTCCTTTGTTTTGCTAACGTTGAGGGAGAGGTTGTTGTCATGACACCACAATGCCAGTTCACTTACCTCCTCTCTATAGGCTGACTCAGTTCACTAACCTCCTCTCTATAGGCTGACTCAGTTCACTAACCTCCTCTCTATAGGCTGACTCAGTTCACTAACCTCCTCTCTATAGGCTGACTCAGTTCCAGTGGCGATTTTAGCATGTCAATCTTGGTGGGGCGTTATAGTCTTCCTCTGAAGACGAAGCCATCCTATGTGCCTGTTGTGATAGAGGCAGACAGACAGGTAGCTCAGGCAGACTGATTGACTGACAGACGGACGGACAGACAGAATAACAGACATACACTCTAAGGCAGACATACAGGTGCGTTCAGAGGCAGGCAGACAGACCGAGAACACACAGAGAGAGAGTAAGAGGAGAGAGAGAAATGGAAAGAGAGAATGGATCTTAAAAGAGCCTATGAGTTGGGTGAGAAGAACCAAGAAAGTTAATGAATATATGTAGAATGAAAGAAGGGAGCAATCCACAGATAGTCTGCAAAGAAAGAAAGAAAAACTGCGAATTTATGAACAATGAATGTTGGCTACTGTAGCGTTTCAGAACTTGCAGTCAATATCAGTTACAATCTTTAGGCCCCAACTTTAAACACACTTTTATAACCTGTCCTTCATGTAACTTCCTAATATTTTGCTACTTATTTATATGTCATTGTTGTTGTCGTCATTGGCGTTGTTGGAATACAGTTGTTATTAAGTTAATTTAGAAAATCTAACTTGGAATAAAAAAAATAGACTAATGCTGCAACAACAGAAAAGCATTGAACATTCTTTGCAGTTATGTTAGCCCTAGCTAGCAATCCTGGCAGTTTATCACTGTTGAGATTCATAACATTATCTATTAATCTGTCTGCCAAAATGTATGTTGAGTTGATGTAAAGTACAAACACTGGCTGCAAAAGGTATCCTACAATTGCCTATAAGTTATGAAAATGCATGACTTCAAATCAAATTGTATTGGACACACACATATTTAGCAGATGTTATTGTGGGTGTGGGGAAATGCTTGTGTTCCTAGCGCCAACAGTGCAGTAGTATCTAACAATTCACAACAATACACACAAATCTAAATACTTAGTATTGAAACATGGACAAGCTATCGTGCACGTCACTACCTACCTTAGTCGGGAAAGATGGGATGGGAGTGGGAAAACTTGTGCCAATAAACTGGGCAGGTTCAGGGGTCACACAATATTTTAGCTGCTCATCATTGGTTCAAACCATAGAGATAGATAGAGGACTCATCTTTGTATCAGTGCCATTATAGTGTCTGTGACAGTTTCGGCAGCGACATTGAGGAAATTCTCAATTTTTAAGTAGTCAATTTTCTTCTTCACGATTGGCTGATCCCTCCTGATGACCCAATTGGACGTGACTCTAACAGGGCCACCAGGAAGAATCAGCCAATGAAGTTGGAAGTTCCACCCTGTTGACTACATTAGAATGGTGGAAGCCTTCAATGGCGCTGCCCATGGTAATACAGCCTTTTGGCCACTAGAGGCCTCTATCATACTCTATGGCTCAAACTAAACATACCTGAACAAATTGCAGGGAGGACCGTGTGCAACAACATAAGTGGTCCATCCATTGTGTTTTGTTTATATGGTTCCGCTTTAAAAAATCATACGACACGGGTCAAAACATGCGGGTGCATTCAAGACTTAGGATATGATACGTCCGACATTTTGTATTATATGGTACGACCGCTATTCCATTGGTAGTCTAACGTAACGCAACATATCATGCTAAGGGCGTGTTCCTCTGCCCAGGCGTTGCTGGTGCCTGCCAGATCTTACCTGGATGGTGTTTACATCTGCAGATGTAAACAGGGCTTTATAAATACATTTGATTGAAATTTAATTGATAGGTATTTTACGTATCAGCTAACATCATATGTTATAGCAATCTATCAGTCGATGGCACAGTCGATGACGTGGCATGCAACCATTGGTTGATGCATGTATCGTCTGAGCAGGGGAACGCGACTTATAGCATACTAAAGCAGTCAAATGTAATATATCGTATTAAAAGGGTCAAAGCATACTGGTGCAATCAAGACATAGGATACTATACGTCCTACAATTCCTATTATATTGTACCACAGCTATTCCATTGGTAGCCTAATGTAACCTAACGTAACAAGTGATACTAAATGGAGTGTCTCGTAAATACGTAAAGAATAATACTAAATGCTCTGAGGCCAGGTTGCAACCGTCTTGCGGACCAGAGTGGGCTGGCTCTGTCAGTTGGGAGAGACTGTGGGCGCGTTCCTCTGCCCAGACGTTGCTGCCTGGATAGGTATTTATTTAAATTGTATTTAAGTATCAGCTAACCACATAATAGTCGTGTTCCCCTGCTCAGATGTTGTGCACATCAACCAATGGTTGCGTGCCATGTCATCGACTGACAGATTGCTATGACGTATGATGTGGTTAGCAGATACGTAAAATACCCATACAGGTATTTGTAAGATCAGGCAGCAACGCCTGGGCATAAGAACGCGCCCCACAGTTATAGCAATCTGTCAGTCGATGACACTGTAGAGATAAGTGGTCTTATTTATATATTTTGTGTCTGCTTTGCTTTGCGCCTCAAAAAGATATCGGAGTGGAATGTTTTGTGTATGGATCTTCAAAGCAGAGTGTCTATTAAGGGGGTTATCTCTGTGGTGGCGCATGAAGTGTGTGCAGATGAAATACCTGAGGAAGTAGGTGGAGTGGTTGGTGCACGTCGACTGACCCGTATTGGTAGATGGAGTGAAGAAATTCACTTCATCCATACTTTTCTTCTTTGATTAACAGTCTCTCCCTTCTCATGTAAAGTTGGGCTATATGAGATACCCTGTAAGAGCCTTCATGCATAAACCCCTTCAGTGTCAAAGATTTGGTCATCTGGCAAGTATATGCAGACAGGAAGCGTATCGAATGCCAGCGGAGGTTAAATAATAATATGCCATTTAGCAGACGCTTTTATCCAAAGCGACTTACAGTCATGTGTGCATACATTTTTACGTATGTGTGGTCCCGGGGATCGAACCCACTACCCTGGCGTTACAAGCGCCATGCTCTACCAATTGAGCTACAGAGGACCACAACAGGTTATATGTTGCAGTTGTGGTGGTAAACATGCACCTGAATTCCTGGATGTTCCTGTTAGGGTGAAGGAGACAGAGGTGGCAAGAGTAAGGGCTGGCCAGCTTGTTTCCTATCTGGAGGCAGTGAGACGAGTCGAAGGAGTGAGTAGTGTTGAATATGCAATGGTAGTAGAGCCTGCACCAGTGAATATTTCTAGGGAACCTGATATAATGCAAGTAAAAAGGTGGACTTTGTATCGTATTTTTTTTTTATGTGTCTATTTCCCACTTTCCTACAATGGATTTTTTTCTCTATAGTTTACCACCCGTACAGAAGGTGGCGGCATGCACCTCTAACGTTTGTTTGCGGACCGCCATAATACAAAAGAAAAAGAAGAAGATGACAGTCGAAGACGTCGCACGCAACCATTGGTTGATGCATGCAACGTCTGCGCAGTAGACAGTACAGAAGACTGCAGGGCCAAAGATAGCAGAAACTGCTTCTCCAATAACGCTTGTAGGCGATGCTATCTAAGCTAAACTCATGCGCAGAAACATGTCATTGGGTCTTATTGTCGTCTCGCGCATGTGCAAGCCGTCAGCTCAAAGGCACTCGTTCGATATAAAGTTGTTTTTGACGAAAATGAAAACGTGTCCGTTTGTCATTTTCACTAGGTTGGAGTAATAACATGTTCAACTACTTAAGACATTGGCTCGAATCTAGGTTGTGCCTTTAGATTTCGAGAAAATTAACAACTAAGGAATAATTTTTCACTTCTCTCATTGACTTCTCAAACCCCGGCCTGGTCTGCTTGGTCTGTTTCAAGCGTTCCTAGAAGTCTCATGATGTTGCGCCTTTGGGTTTAGAAACTGTGGTAGGATTAGCTAGCTGTTTTTTTTCTTTTCCAACAACGGTTTCAAAAGGCTAATAATTTACAATACCTGGCTAAAAAGTACAACGTTCTTGTTATTATAACATATTTATTTTAATTTATATTAAATTGCGGTGCATGCAGAGGCCAAATGAAGCTCCATACCACATCGCCTTCTTCTTCTTCAATGAGGTTTAACTACGGTTGGCATCCAATTTGTTGCATTACCGCCACCTACTAGACTGGAGTTCAACTCCCTTATCTTTCCTTAAAAAAAAACAAAAAAACATTTACATTACATTTTCGTCATTTAGCAGACGCTCTTATCCAGAGCGACTTACAGTTAGTGAATGCATACATGTTTTTTGGGTAGTTTTTTTTCTTCATACAAACCCACATCCCTGCCGGCCAAACCCTCCTTTACCTTGGACGACGCTGGACAAATTGTGCGCCGCCCATGGGTCTCCCGGTCGCGGCCGGCTGCGACAGAACCTGGACTCGAACCAGGATCTCTAGTGGCACAGTGCCTTAGACCACTGCGCCACTCGGGAGTTCCCTAAACCAAAGCAAAGAAATATCCTACCATCTAACACTACACTCACACCTTCTACACTACAACTAATAATTAACCCCACCCTTCTCCACTGTTTAAATACACTCACTCCTACCTCATGCCCTCAACCTGAATTGATGGGACATCACCACTTAACACTCCCTGTAACTCTTCTGCTGTCAAGTCTCGCACACCCAAATATCTCTCTGCAGCTGCCACCATCACCTCAATTTTCTTCGATTTGCGTTCCATCCCTGCAGTACAATTAATAACCATTGCTATAAATGCTAAAAATCCAATCTTGCTGAACCATATATCACTTTTTGGTTTATTCCTCTGTACTGGTACATATCTACTACTCACACCATTTCTCTCAGGATCCCTCCTCCTTGACCCATCTTCCTCTACTTTCTTCACTGCCTCCGCATATGACAACTTCTTCTCTATTCTTACCCTGGATACCTCAACTTTCTTCTCTTGCACTGGACATGTCTGATCCCCAGCCCCATGGCCACCCCTACAATTAGCACACACCACCACTTTCCCCACTGCTTCACACTCCTTTGTCTCATGCCCTTCTGCACACTTCTCACACCTTGGAATCTCCCTCCTACACACTGCTGCCACATGCCCATAAGTTTGACACCTGTAACATCTTAAGGTATTCAGCACATATGCTCGCACTGGATAACTTATATATCCTAACCTCACTTTCTCAGGCAAAGACTCAACTTCAAAACTCAAAAGAACAGACAATGACTCTTCTGTTTCCCCACTCTCGCCACCCTGTTTACGTCGCACCAAACGACGAGCATCAAACACACCGGGAATCATCTCCTTCAGTTGGTCAACTTTTACATTCACTGTTACTCCAGTAATCACTCCTCTCAATGGCGCCCTTTTCTTAAGAGCGAAACAATTCACAGTTCTTTCCCCCATTGGTTTAACTCTGAGCGCCTTCTCCCTCTGCCAAACAGAAACACAAACAATTATCACTAGACCACTTCTGGTTACCCTCACCGATTCCACTTTACCCAACGCTTTTTTCACCCATCTTGAAACCACAAATGGATCAGCCAAAAGGCAAGGATCCATTTTTTCCACAAAATTCACTCCTACTGTCACAGACTCATCTTTATCCTGACCCGCTGTGCAATCCTCGGGCTCCGAGTTCTTCACCACTCCTTCCACCTCCGCTACATAATAATAATTATAATAATTAGTCATTTAGCAGACGCTCTTATCCAGAGCGACTTACAGGAGCAATTAGGGTTAAGTGCCTTGCTCAAGGACACATCGTCTCTTAGACCTCCTCTGCCTCTCTTTTTCCCTCCATTCCTCCTCATTCATCCAAGTATACGTCTCCTTATGATAATACTGCATTTCTCCAAACCTATATCTGTTTCTTGCCTTCTCTAAGGATTCCATTTTCCCCCTCCTTTCCCTTCCGGCGTCTATTCTATCCTCGGCCTTGACCTCTTCATTGCTCTCCTCTTCTGATCCGCTGTCTTCCTCTCCTGAATCACCATCGTCTTCCGATCCCTCATCCGAGCTGTTAACCTCACTATCATCGGGACTTACTCCCTTTCCAACTGCTCGTCTCTACCACATCGCCCCTGCACCTCTCACGTTTGGTATCTTCTTCTTCTTCAATGATGTTTAACGGTGGTTGGCATCCAATAAATGTTGAATTACAGCCACCAACTGGACTGGAGTATAACTCCCTTATACTTTGCTTGAAAAAAAGAAAGAAATCAACAAATACCCTACCATATAACCCTAAACTCATTAAAAACCCACCACCCTACTCTACTAAATCTAGTCGTACCTCAGGCCAACAGCCTGAAAGGACGGGACACCACCACTCAACACACCCTGTAACTCTTCTGACATCAAATCTCGTACACCCAAATACTTCTCTGCATATAATCTTACTGAAGCATATATCACTTGTTGGCTTATCCATCTGTACTCGTGCAGATCTACTACTCACACCACTCCTCTCAGGATCCCTTCCCCTTGACCCATCTTCCTCTACTTTCTACATTCTTCACTGCCTCAGCATACGACAAGTTCTGCAATACTCTAACCCTTGTAGCCTCAACCTGCCTCACTCTCACCGGACATTTCTGATCCCCAGCCACATGGGCACCCCTACAATTAACACATTCCGCTTCCTTCCCCAATGCTACCCATACCTTTTGTCTCATGCCCTTCTGCACACTTCTCACACCTAGGAACCTCCCTCCTACACTCTGATGCCACATGTCCATAAGCTTGACACCTGTAACAACACAATGTATTTGGTACAAAAGCTTGTACGGGATAACTGATACACTATATATACAAAAGTATATGGACACCCCATCAAATTAGTGGATTCGGCTATTTCAGCCACACCCGTTGCTGACAGGTGTATAAAATCGAGCAAACAGCCATGCAATCGCCATAGACAAACATTGGCAGTTGAATGGCCTTACTGAAGAGCTCAGTGACTTTCAACATGGCACCGTCATAAGATGCCACCTTTCCAACAAGTCAGTTCGTAAAATTTCTGCCCTGCTAGAGTTGCCCCAGTCAACTGTAAGTGCTGTTATTGTGAAGTGGAAATGTCAAGGAGCATAAACTGCTCAGCCGCGAAGTGGTAGGCCACACAAGCTCACAGAAAGGGACCACCGAGTGCTGTAGCTTGTAAAAATTGTTTGTCATCGGTTGCAACACTCACTACCGAGTTCCAAACTGCCTCTGGAAGCAACGTCAGCACAATAACTGTTCGTCGGGAGCTTCATGAAATGGGTATCCATGGCCGAGCAGCCACACACAAGCTTAAGATCACCATGCGCAATGCCAAGAGTCGGCTGAAGTGATGTAAAGGTCACCACCATTGGACTCTGGAGCAGTGGAAACGCGTTCTCTGGAGTGATGAATCATGCTTCACCATCTGGCAGTCCGACAGACGAATCTGGGTTTGGCGGATGCCAGGAGAACGCTACCTGCCCCAATGCATAGTGCCAACTGTAACGTTTGGTGGAGGAGGAATAATGGTCTGGGGCTGTTTTTATTGTTCGGGCTAGGCCCCTTAGTTCCAGTGAAGGGAAATCTTAACGCTACAGCATACAATTACATTCTAGACGATTCTGTGCTTCCAACTTTGTGGCAACAGTTTGGGGAAGGCCCTTTCCTGTTTCAGCATGACAATGCCCCCTTGCAGAAAGTGAGGTCCATACAGAAATTGTTTGTCGAGATCGGTGTGGAAGAACATGACTGGCCTACATAGAGCCTTGACCTCAACCTCATCGAACACCTTTGGGATGAATTGGAACGCTGACTGCGAGCCAGGCCTAATCGCCCAACATCGGTGCCCAACCTCACTAATGCTCTTGTGGCTGAATGGAAGCAAGTCCCCGCAGCAACGTTCCAACATCTAGTGGAAAGTCTTCCCAGAAGACTGGAGGCTGTTATACCAGCAAAGGGGGGACCAACTCCATATTAATACCAATGGTTTTGGAAAGAGATGTTCGACGAGCAGGTGTCCACCTACTTTTGGTCATTAAGTGTATGTCTTAACATCACTTTGTCGGGCAAAGGCTCAAAATCAAAACTCAAAAGAACAGACAATAACTGTTCTGTTTCTCCACTCACGCCACCCTGTCTGCGTCGCACCAAATAACGAGCATCACAAACACCGGAAATCTTCCTCTTCAGTTGGTCCACTTTCACATTTACCGCTACCCCAGTAATCACTCCTTTCAATGGCACCCTTTTCTTAAGAGCAAAAACAATTCACATCTCTTGTCCCCAGTCGTTTGACGCAGAGTGCCTTCTCCCTCTGACCGACCAACAGAAACACAAACAATTATCACAAGACCACTTCCGGTTACCTTCACCAATTCCACGGCACGTAACTCAGTTTTCACCCACCCTGAAACCACAAATGGATCAGCCAAAAGGCAAGGGTCAATTTTTTCCAAAATTGTCACTCCTACCATCACAGACTCATCTTTATCCTGACCCTCGGTGCAAGCCTCGGGCTCCAAGAACTTCACCATACCTACCACCTCCGATACTTTGCCCGCATTCACTTCCATTTCTCCTCCTGTCTTCGATCTCACTCTGTTTACACTTTCTACCATTCTTCTTCAACAAACCATCTCACTTTTCCCCTCAATTCTTTACCAAGTCAAGCTCACCCTCTTCCTCCCTGTCTCTCTTCCTCCCTGTCTCTCTTCCTCCCTGTCTCTCTTCCTCCCTGACTCTCTTCCTCCCTGTCTCTCTTCCTCCCTGTCTCTCTTCCTCCCTGTCTCTCTTCCTCCCTGTCTCTCTTCCTCCCTGTCTCCCTTCCTCCCTGACCCTTCTTCCTCCCTGTCTCTCTTCCTCCCTGTCTCCCTTCCTCCCTGTCTCTCTTCCTCCCTGTCTCTCTTCCTCCCTGACCCTTCTTCCTCCCTGTCTCTCTTCCTCCCTGTCTCTCTTCGACCTCCTCTGCCTTTTTGTCCCCCTCCATTCCTCCTCTGTAATTCAAGTATATGTTTCCTTATGATACTCCACTTCTCCTGACATGCATCTCGTTCTTGCCCTCAAGGGACACCATTCCCCGCTTGCTCCAGCCCTCCACCTCCAGCTGCGACACAACTGCAAATGACCACATTTTGTAACAATGTGGAGGGCTATTGCTAGCTAGCATGAGGAAGAAAAAGGGAGGATTTCCGTAAAAACAAGCAGTATTTCAATCTTCTCGATGTAGCAGTTTGGATAAAGGTAAAATTTGGAGTACAGTGGTATATCCCATCCCTGCATTGAGGTACGTTTTCTGACCCATATCTCGTGCCGGCTCTGCAGTGTCTTAATAATCCATTCTCTAATTTCCGGGGTTGGGACATCCATTTTGGGGAAAAGCTGGGAAATCCTATATCCGGTGTCGGGCGTATGGTCTTTTCTCAATAGAAATGGCGCAAACCAAGAGCAGAGATCAGCTTCTCATTAGCTAGCTAACGTTAGCTATATTATATCTATAAAGTGTTAGGTTTACTGTTGTTTTGAAATAACATTCTATTTATTTGATTGTTTACGTTATATACATAGTCTTAGCAAGCTCTTTGGCAGCAAGCTAAGCTTTTTTAGCTATAATATTTAGCGACCTAGCTAGCTAGCTTTTCAAATGTTAGCCTAGTTAGCTAGCTAGCATCAAGTGTTGGTGATAGAAAAATGGCTGTAAACACAACTCTAGCTTAGTTTAGAAGTAAAGACTGACGTTTATTTTTTACTGGAGAATTACTTTTGAATTCCTTTTGACGCACACGTAGAACAAGGAGCTAGTTATAAAAATCGTTGCTATCTGTGCCCTTGGTGTACAGCAGCTGCTGTTACCCGCGAGAGATAGGCCTATCAAGCCATGATGGCATTGAGACCCCAGTGCAGCTCAATGTAAACAAGCGTAATGGTAGGGTGGGAATCTTCTGTCTAGCGTAGCATAGACAAACCTAACAGAGATGAAAGTTTATGTAGTTGCCATAATATTTGAAGATAACCACTGGTGATTGGACCACTCCTCAGGATAAACATTAGCTAGCTATCTGTAAGCTATTTACATTTACATTTTAGCTATCTAACGTTAACAGCTAGCTGATATGCTCAGTGTCTGCTTGTGCCATTTGCACCATGACACACCCCTAGGATGACTTCAAGGATTTGAAAACGTATTTCTCAAAGATGGAATGGACCTGTCTAGTGAAATGTGAGAAAGTGAACTACAGAAACTTGAAAAGGAACCACCTGGCTATGCTGGCTATAGGTACGTGTCCCCCATGGAGACAGCGACCTATGTCATGGACATTTTAAATTCATCACTATTACTTGAAAGGTAGCTAAATGTTTTAGATTAGGTGATTAGATAGATTATCTAGCTATGTGTTTTTACACGTCTTAGGAGTCACTGGCCATGTCCAAATACTCGTACATGCATTCTAAATAGTAGGCATTTTGGGTATGTGATTATTAGTATTTTACTATATATATATATATATATAGTATGTGAAATTTCGAAAATGTAGTATGATTTAAATGCCAGGATTTCATACTCATTTCGGCTTTTCATCTAGTAGAATTCATTGCACGCTATTGAGGAGAAAATAATCATATTTCGAGATTCACGTGTGTTTGACAACAGCTCATAATAGCTGATGGGACGCGCTGTACAAAAATGTAAGAATGGCTGGAATCAACGTAATTGTGCATTTAGATTAAACATTCTCAGTAGAATGCTGATATTCTTTCCTTACTGCATTCGTTTTTACTAAACGGTACATTCTAAATAGTATGTAGTATACAGTTTAAGGCAAGCCAGATTTCAGACACGGCGACTGTTGTAATTAGCAGAGTGTCTCTACTGTGTGTTGTATTGAGCAGTGTCTCTACTGTGTGTTGTAATGAGCAGAGTGTCTCTACTGTGTGTTGTAATGAGCAGAGTGTCTCTACTGTGTGTTGTATTGAGCAGTGTCTCTACTGTGTGTTGTAATGAGCAGAGTGTCTCTACTGTGTGTTGTAATGAGCAGAGTGTCTCTACTGTGTGTTGTAATGAGCAGAGTGTCTCTACTGTGTGTTGTAATGAGCAGTGTCTCTACTGTGTGTTGTAATGAGCAGTGTCTCTACTGTGTGGTGTAATGAGCAGAGTGTCTCTACTGTGTTGTATTGAGCAGTGGCTCTACTGTGTGTTGTATTGAGCAGTGGCTCTACTGTGTGTTGTATTGAGCAGAGTGTCTCTACTGTGTGTTGTAATGAGCAGAGTGTCTCTACTGTGTGTTGTAATGAGCAGAGTGTCTCTACTGTGTGTTGTAATGAGCAGAGTGTCTCTACTGTGTGTTGTAATGAGCAGTGTATCTACTGTGTGATGTAATGAGCAGTGTCTCTACTGTGTGATGTAATGAGCAGAGTGTCTCTACTGTGTGATGTAATGAGCAGAGTGTCTCTACTGTGTGTTGTATTGAGCAGAGTGTATCTACTGTGTGTTGTAATGAGCAGAGTGTCTCTACTGTGTGTTGTATTGAGCAGAGTGTCTCTACTGTGTGTTGTAATGAGCAGAGTGTCTCTACTGTGTGTTGTAATGAGCAGAGTGTCTCTACTGTGTGTTGTATTGAGCAGAGTGTCTCTACTGTGTGTTGTAATGAGCAGAGTGTCTCTACTGTGTGTTGTAATGAGCAGTGTCGCTACTGTGTGTCTCTAATGTGTCCCACAGGGCTGAACTCCCCAGTACCTGCGTTTTATGAGGAGAGACGGACCTAAACTGGTGAACGCTGCACCGCTTCTCGCACCCAGCCACTCGGAGGAGGAAGATGAGTGGACCCCTCGCCTGGAGAGATGCTGGAGTTATGTTGTGAAAGCAGAGCAGGAAGAGATGACTGTCACAGTGAAAGCAGAGCAGGAAGAGATGACTGTCACAGTGAAAGCAGAGCAGGAAGAGATGACTGTCAAAGTGAAAGCAGAGCAGGAAGAGATGACTGTCACAGTGAAAGCAGAGCAGGAAGAGATGACTGTCACAGTGAAAGAGGATGAGGAAGAGATGACTGTCACAGTGAAAGAAGAGGAGGAAGAGATGACTGTCACAGTGAAAGAGGAGCAGGAAGAGATGACTGTCACAGTGAAAGAGGATGAGGATGATGAAGAAGAGCAGATTGGAGAACTGATTAACACCAGCAGTAAGTATACCGTATTAAAAACAGGGGCACAAACTGCCATTATTGAACCAATGTGTGTTTTTAAAGGGGCATTCTACTGAAGTTCTACACTTGAATATGTTGTTCTGTACTGTAGGAATCGTTAAAGCTACAAAGATTGGGGGCAGCCAATGTTAATGGATCAAATACTCTCATTATATTTATCTGAATATCTCTTTCTGTAGTGCATTGTTCAGTCTCAATACTCAACATACCATGATAGCAACATTACTTTTTTAAAACATGATTTGAAGCGCTACATTTCTTTTTAAAATCTCAACGGTGTTAATGTCCTTAGTGTTCTTGTTTATAAGGTAAGACCGACTGATCTGATTGAACTCTCTATGATACAGTACCACATTATTACAACCAATTACAAATTATGGAGAAGACCGAATCAAGACAAGGAGCATTTTAGATGCATTCATGTTAAGGGCATTTTAGATGTATTAGTATTTCTTCAGGGTAGGGAGCTAAATGTTTTAGATTAGATGACAAGCTTGGTTATGCATCTACAGTGCATTCGGAAAGTATTCAGACCCCTTGACTTTTTTCACATTTTGTTACGTTACAGCATTATCCTAAAATGTATTAAATCATTTTTTTCCTTCATCAATCTACACACAATACCCCATAATGACAAAGCAAAAACAGTTTTTTTTAAATATCACATTTACATAAGTATTCAGACCCTTTACTCAGTACTTTGTTGAAGCACCCTTGGCAGCGATTACAGCCTCAAGTCTTCTTGAGTATGACGCTACAAGCTTGGCACACCTGTATTTGGGGAGTTTCTCCCATTTATCTCTGAAGATCCTCTCAAGCTCTGGATAGGGGCGTCGCTGCAAAGCTATTTTCAGGTCTCTCCAGAGATGTTCGATCGGGTTCAAGTCCGGGCTCTGGCTGGGCCACTCAAGGACATTCAGAGACGTGTCCCGAAGCAACTCCTGCATTGTCTTGGCTGTGTGCTTAGGGTCGCTGTCCTGTTGGAAGGTGAACCTTCGCACCAGTCTGAGGTCCTGAGCACTCTGGAGCAGGTTTTCATCAAGGATCTCTCTGTACTTTGCTCCGTTCATCTTTCCCTCCATCCTGACTAGTCTCCCAGTCCTTGCCGCTAAAAACATCCCCACAGCATGATGCTGCCACCACCATGCTTCACCATAGGAATGGTGCCAGGTTTCCTCCAGACGTGACGCTTGGCATTCAGGCCAAAGTGTTCAATCTTGGTTTCATCAGACCAGAGAATCTTGTTTCTCATTGTTTGAGTCCTTTAGGTGCCTTTTGGCAAACTCCAAGCGGGCTGTCATGTGCCTTCTACTGAGGAGTGTCTTCCGTCTGGCTACTCTACCATAAAGGCCTGATTGGTGGAGTGCTGCAGAGATGGTTGTCCTTCTGGAAGGTTCTCCCATCTCCACAGAGGAACTCTGGAGCTCTGTCCGAGTGACCATCGGGTTCTTGGTCACCTCCCTGATCAAGGCCCTTCTCCCCCGATTGCTCAGTTTGGCCGGACGGCCAGCTCTAGGAAGTCTTGGTGGTTCCAAACTTCTTCCATTTAAGAATGATGGAGGCCACTGTGTTCTTGGGGACCTTCAATGCTGCAGAAATGTTTTGGTACCCTTCCCCAGATCTGTGCCTTAACACAATCTTGTCTCGGAGCTCAACGGACAATTCCTTCGACCTCATGGCTTGGTTTTTGGTTTGACATGCACTGTCAACTGTGGGACCTTATATAGACAGGTGTGTGCCTTTCCAAATCATGTCCAATCAATTTAATTTACCACAGGTGGACTCCAATCAAGTTGTAGAAACATCTCAAGGATGGAAACAGGATGCACCTGAGCGCAATTTCGAGTCTCATAGCAAAGGGTCTGAGTACTTATGTAAATAAGGTATTTCTGTTTTTATTTTTAATACATTTGCAAAAATGTTGACACCTGTTTTCACTTTGTCATTATGGGGTATTCTGTGTATATTTATGAGAAGAAGAAAATATATTTAATCAATTTTAGAATAAGGCTGTAACGTAACAAATTGTGGATAAAGTCAAGGGGTCTGAATACTTTCCGAATGCACTGTAGCTAGATAGCTAGCCAATTTGACAATGAATGTAGCTATTTGTATGATTTTTACTCCTGTCTCCTAGTATTGAGCGGTGTCTACTGTGTGTTGTATTGAGCAGAGTGTCTCTACTGTGTGTTGTATTGAGCAGAGTGTCTCTACTGTGTGTTGTATTGAGCAGAGTGTCTCTACTGTGTGTTGTATTGAGCAGAGTGTCTCTAATGTGTCCCTCAGGGCTGAACTCCCCGGTACCTGCGTTTATGAGGAAAGGCAGACCTAAACTGGTAAACATTGCTCCGCTTCTCGCACCCAGCGACTCCGAGGAGGATGAGTGGACCCCTCGACTGGAGAGATGCCCACCAGGTAGAGCAGTAGTAGTAAATGAGGATGTTATAAGAAGTATCGTGTTAGTAGAACGATAGGACCTACCCAGATACCACCGGGCTAGTAGACTGGTAGGACCTACCCAGATACCACTAGGCTAGTAGACTGGTAGGACCTACCCAGATACCACTAGGCTAGTAGACTGGTAGGACCTACCCAGATACCACTAGGCTAGTAGACTGGTAGAACCTACCCAGATACCACTAGGCTAGTAGACTGGTAGGACCTACCCAGATACCACTAGGCTAGTAGACTGGTAGAACCTACCCAGATACCACTAGGCTAGTAGACTGGTAGGACCTACCCAGATACCACTAGGCTAGTAGACTGGTAGGACCTACCCAGATACCACTAGGCTAGTAGACTGGTAGGACCTACCCAGATACCACTAGGCTAGTAGACTGGTAGGACCTACCCAGATACCACTAGGCTAGTAGACTGGTAGGACCTACCCAGATACCACTAGGCTAGTAGACTGGTAGGACCTACCCAGATACCACTAGGCTAGTAGACTGGTAGGACCTACCCAGATACCACTAGGCTAGTAGACTGGTAGGACCTACCCAGATACCACTAGGCTAGTAGACTGGTAGGACCTACCCAGATACCACCAGGCTAGTAGACTGGTAGGACCTACCCAGATACCACTAGGCTAGTAGACTGGTAGGACCTACCCAGATACCACTAGGCTAGTAGACTGGTAGGACCTACCCAGATACCACTAGGCTAGTAGACTGGTAGGACCTACCCAGATACCACTAGGCTAGTAGACTGGTAGGACCTACCCAGATACCACCAGGCTAGTAGACTGGTAGGACCTACCCAGATACCACCAGGCTAGTAGACTGGTAGGACCTACCCAGATACCACTAGGCTAGTAGACTGGTAGGACCTACCCAGATACCACTAGGCTAGTAGACTGGTAGGACCTACCCAGATACCACCAGGCTAGTAGACTGGTAGGACCTACCCAGATACCACTAGGCTAGTAGACTGGTAGGACCTACCCAGATACCACTAGGCTAGTAGACTGGTAGGACCTACCCAGATACCACCAGGCTAGTAGACTGGTAGGGCTAAAGGAGTGGAAGGTATGCTAAAAGAAGTCAGGTTAGTAGTAGAGAGGAAGGTGCCATAAAATGTTACCTGTTAGTTCTGGTAACCTGTTAGTTCTGGTAACCTGTTAGTTCTGGTAACCTGTTATATTATGTCCCTGTGGTCTGTCCTTCCTCACAGCACCCCGGAGCTTACGACCCTCAACCAGGAGACCAGCAGCGTCTCAGGGAATCCCTCAGGCTGCCACACCTACAGTACAGGTGAGTGTTATTTAAAACAGTATAGGTGAGTGTTATTTAAAACAGTACAGGTGAGTGTTATTTAAAACAGGACAGGTGAGTGGTATTTAAAACAGTACAGGTGAGTGTTATTTAAAACCGTACCGGTGAGTGTTATTTAAAACAGGACAGGTGAGTGTTATTTAAAACAGTACAGGTGAGTGTTATTTAAAACAGGACAGGTGAGTGTTATTTAAAACAGTACAGGTGAGTGTTATTTAAAACAGTACCGGTGAGTGTTATTTAAAACAGTACAGGTGAGTGTTATTTAAAACAAGGCCGGTGAGTGTTATTTAAAACAGGACAGGTGGGTGTTATTTAAAACAGTACAGATGAGTGTTATTTAAAACAGTACAGGTGAGTGTTATTTTAAACAGTACAGGTGAGTGTTATTTAAAACAGTACCGGTGAGTGTTATTTAAAACAGGACAGGTGAGTGTTATTTAAAACAGTACAGGTGAGTGTTATTTAAAACAAGGCCGGTGAGTGTTATTTAAAACAGGACAGGTGAGTGTTATTTAAAACAGGACAGGTGAGTGTTATTTAAAACAGGACAGGTGAGTGTTATTTAAAACAGTACCGGTGAGTGTTATTTAAAACAGGACAGGTGAGTGTTATTTAAAACAGTATAGGTGAGTGTTATTTAAAACAGGACAGGTGAGTGTTATTTAAAACAGGACAGGTGAGTGTTATTTAAAACAGTACAGGTGAGTGTTATTTAAAACAGTACAGGTGAGTGTTATTTAAAACAGGACAGGTGAGTGTTATTTAAAACAGTACAGGTAACTGCACAGGTGACTAGCATATTATACATTTGGGGTGTTTTTTCTCTTCTCTTAGATACTAGTGCTCTAAAGGGTTGGAGTTAAATTATGAATTAAATTATGATGGTACTGTAGATATTTACATTTACATTTACGTCATTTAGCAGACGCTCTTATCCAGAGCGACTTACAAATAGGTGCATTCACCCTATAGCCAGTGGGATAACCACTTTACAATTTTTATTTATTTTTTGGGGGGTTGGAGTAAAGGGGGGGTAGAAGGATTACTTTATCCTATCCCAGGTATTCCTTAAAGAGGTGGGGTTTCAAATGTCTCCGGAAGGTGGTGAGTGACTCCGCTGTCCTGGCGTCGTGAGGGAGCTTGTTCCACCATTGGGGTGCCAGAGCAGCGAACAGTTTTGACTGGGCTGAGCGGGAACTATGCTTCATTGTGGATATAATGTTATGTAATCCTGTAGAGGACTCTGACAGCTCTGTCTAGTCAGCATTGTCATATTACAGCCCAACCCCCTTTGGTCCTAAAAATAATGGAATGAAATGATGATAAATATCATGTTCTGTGGTCATCCCATTATGCCCTCAGCAGCCCCCCAGCGGAGAGGAGGCAGGACCCAGTAATATGAGGACAGAACCACCCCAGCCATTCCTGGAGGTGCTGACTGAAGAAGAAGTGGCCTTCCTCAGAGACAGCAGCACAGCAGACACACACAGTGGAGGACAGGAGGCGCTAGGAGACAAGGTGTGTGTGTTACTGTCATACACATAACACAACACACAATATATTTTAATTAATGATGCTACTAAACAAAGGTAAAGTGATGATGACACACAGACCCAGTGGTCAGTTTGAACTCTCCTCTGGTCTCTTTCCAGGAGGGTCAAAGTGAAGCGACCCCCAGCACCAGTGGAGGGGAGGCAGGGAGATCCACTCAGGGAAGGGGGGCAGACACCCCAGCTGTCACTCAGAGAGGGGCTCCCTTGTTGTACTCCAAACCATCAACCTCAGGTAACAGAGACAGACAGGAATAGACTTGTTAGAGTTTGATATTGTGATTTTATTTGGTCTGAGAGAAAAGATTAGGCACATTGACTGTTTCTGGAAAAATACATTATAATAATAATAATGATTATTATCTTATTCCACATGCAATATGGCTATTATTTTAATATGGCTATTCTTTTCAGTTGTCTGTGTGTGTGTACAGTGCCTTCAGAAAGTATTCACACCCCTTGTCTTTTCACCCCAAAACAATTTGGTTACAGCCTGAAATGTTTAAAAAACATTATTGAGATGTTTTGGTCACTGGCCTACATACAATACCCCATAATGTCAAAGTGGAATTATGTTTTTTCAAAATTGTTACTAATTAAACATTCAATAAGTATTCAACCCCTTTGTTATGGCAAGCCTAAACAAGTTCCTGAATAAACATTTGCTTAACAAGTCGCATAATAAGTTGCAAGGACTCACTCTGTGTGCAATAATAGGTCCCTCAGTCGAGCAGTGAATTTCAAATAAACACCAGGGATGTTTTCCAATGCCTCGCAAAGAAGGGCACCTATTGGTAGATGGGTAAAAAAAAGCAGACATTGAATATCCCTTTGAGCGTGGTGAAGTTATTAATTACACTTTGGATGGTCTATCAATACACCAAGTCACTACAAAGATACAGGCATCCTTCCTAACTCAGTTGCCGAAGAGGAAGGAAACCGCTCAGGGATTTCACCATGAACCCAATGGTGACTTTAAAACAGTTAGAGTTTAATGGCTGTGATAGGAGAAAACGGACTATGGATCAACATTGTAGTTACTACACAAAACTAACCTAATTCACAGAGTGAAAAGAAGGGAACCTGTACAGAATAAAAAATATTTGAAAACATGCATTCTGTTTGCAACAAGGCACTAAAATAGTACTACAAACATTGTGGCAAAGAAATTAACTTTTTGTCCTGAATACAAAGTGTTATGTTTGGGGCAAATACAATACAACACATTACTGAATACCACTCTCCATATTTTCAAGCATAGTGGTGGCTGCATCCTGTTATGGGTATGCTTGTAATCGTTAAATACTGGGGAGTTTTTCAGGATAAAAAAGAAACGGAATAGAGCTAAGCACAGGCAAAATCCTAGAGGAAAACCTGGTTCAGTCTGCTTTCCACCAGACACTGGTAGATGAATTCACCTTTCAGCAGGACAATAACTTAAAACACAAGGCCAAATCTACACTGAAGTTGCTTATCAAGAAGACAGTGGATGTTCCTGAGTGGCCGGGTTACAGTTTTGACTTAAATCTACTTGAAAATCGATGGCAAGGCCTGAAAATGGTTGTCTAGCAATGATCAACAACCAATTTGACAGAGCTTGAAGAGTTTTTTAAAGAATAATGGGAAAATGTTGCACAATCCAGGTGTGGATTAGAGACTTACCCTGAAAGACTCACAGCTGTAATCGCTGCCAAAGGTGCTTCTACAACGTATTGACTCAGGGGTGTAAATACTTATGTAAATTATTTTCACGTTTTTTCCTCCCCCTTTTGAATTCAGGCTGTAACACAACACTGTGGAATAAGTCAAAGGATGTGAATACTTTCTGAAGGCACTGTTGTTTGTATGTATTGGATGTGTGCGTCAGACCTGTGTAAGAAGAGAGAGTGGCTGGAAAGACAGAAAGACACGTACAAGCACGGCAGAAACCTGAGAGACAGACCAAGAATCACTTACACAGAAGAGGAGGTCCCCAAAGATGACCACTACCTCTGTGAGTCTTTCGCTCTCTGTCTCTCTCTCTCTCTCTCTCTCTCTCTCAATCTGAGAGACAATGGCTATCTCTATGAGTCTGGACCTAGAACAAAGAGGAATTTATTGTCAAATTTTTTTTAAAGCATTCTTGTCATTTACAGGGCCAAAAATACAATATTTGGTCCACCAGCCACAGTGACAGGTAGATTAAAACATCTACCAGCCAAAATATATTTGCGCCATATATATATATATGAATATATATAAAAAAACAGATGGTATATTGCTAAATTTTATACAAATTTGTGACCTGAGACGAGACAAAATGTTCAACTGCCCCCTTTAAGGGCGGGAGGTTACCGTGGTAACATGGGTCGTGTCACGTTGTGTGTGTGTGTGTGTGTGAGATTTGGGATTGGATCTAACTAGTAGTAGATGCTATCATTTGAAGCAGCAGACTCAAATTAACATTGAAAAACAACCAAGCTTGTGGAGATTCGCCAAGATAGTGACACCCATACACAAAAATGCACGTGATAAAAGCCTGCTAAATGAATATATTATAACAAAACAATGTAAATAGTCAAGAAACACAAGGACATAGTCTCACTTTGACTTTAGAGTAAATGAGACAATTTGTTATGCCTGTGCGCAACGCCTCCCAAAACAATATGATCAGCACAGTGCGCACAGCTCCCCAGCCAGGCAGTGTTGCTGCTCGAGGTGGGATATTGGATTCCTAGTTCTTTGTGCGATTTAGCAGCTATGAAACGAAACGGCAGAAATGCTTTGAAAACCACTACTGCAGCATTTTCTGCAATTTGGCAGTACGCCCAGAACCTTGTTTAGAGAAAGGTTTCAAGGTCTCAGCTTAGAGAGAAGAAACCTTGTGAGGTATTGGTCTGTCACATGCATGGCCCAGTATTGGTCGTCACATGAATGAAGCAAACATTAATTATGGATGATGAATAAGCTAAATCATGCAAATATAACTTGTCAGTATATAAGGGAGCTAACGGGACTGCCCCATTAGAGCTCCTGACAGATGTTCACTATGGTGCATCAAGTTTGTTGGAACCTCTCCAGCGCGCTGATAATAAACAATGATTCATTTAAGATGGACTTTGAGTGTCCCTGTGTAAGAATTTCCACGACAGTATCATCCCTGTTTGTTCCTCTCATTATTTCTCTCTCTCTCTCTCTCTCTCTCTCTCTCTCTCTCTCTCTCTCTCTCTCTCTCTCTCTCTCTCTCTCTCTCTCTCTCTCTCTCTCTCTCTCTCAATTCAATTCAATTCAATTTAAGGGCTTTATTGGCATGGGAAACGTGTGTTAACATTGCCAAAGCAAGGGAAGTAGATAGTAAACAAAAGTGAAATAAACAATAAATATTAACAGTAAACATTACACTCAGAAGTTTCAAAAGAATAAAGACATTTCAAATGTCATATTATGTATATATACAGTGTTGTAACAATGTGCAAATAGTTAAAGTACAAATGGGAAAATAAATCAACATAAATATGTGTTGTATTTACAATGGTGTTTGTTCTTCACTGGTTGCCCTTTTCTTGTGGCAACAGGTCACAAATCTTGCAGCTGTGATGGCACACTGTGGTTTTTCACCCAGTAGATAAGGGAGTTTATCAAAATTGGGTTTGTTTTCGAATTCTTTGTGGATCGCTGTAATCTGAGGGAAATATGTGTCTCTAATATGGTCATACATTTGGCAGGAGGTTAGGAAGTGCAGCTCAGTTTCCACCTCATTTTGTGGGCAGTGTGCACATAGCCTGTCTTCTCTTGAGAGACAGGTCTGCCTACGGGCCTTTCTCAATAGCAAGGCTATGGTCACTGAGTCTGTACATAGTCAAAGCTTTCTTAAGTTTGGGTCAGTCACAGTGGTCAGGTATTCTGCCACTGTGTACTCTCTTTTTAGGGCCAAATAGCATTCTAGTTTGCTCTGTTTTTTTGTTTGTTCTTTCCAATGTGTCAAGTAATTCTCTTTTTGTTTTCTCATGATTTGGTTGGGTCTAATTGTGTTGTTGTTGTTGTTGTTGTTCTGGGGCTGTGTGGGGTCTGTTTGTGTTTGTGAACAGAGGCCCAGGACAAGCTTACTTAGGGGACTCTTCTCCAAGTTCATCTCTCTGTAGGTGATGGCTTTGTTATGGAAGGTTTGGGAATCGCTTCCTTTTAAGTGGTTATAGAATTTAACGGCTCTTTTCTGGATTTTGATAATTAGCGGGTTTTGGCCTAATTTTGCTCTGCATGCATTATTTGGTGTTTTACGTTGTACACGGAGGATGTTTTTGCAGAATTCTGCATGCAGAGTCTCAATTTGGTGTTTGTCCCATTTTGTGAATTCTTGGTTGGTGAGCGGACCCCAGACCTCAGAACCATAAAGGGCAATGGGTTCTATAACTGATTCAAGTATTTTTAGCCAGATCCTAATTGGTATGTCAAATTTTATGTTCCTTTTGATGGCATAGAAGGCCCTTCTTGCCTTGTCTCTCAGATCGTTCACAGCTTTGTGGAAGTTACCTGTGGCGCTGATGTTTAGGCCGAGGTATGTATAGTTTTTTGTGTGCTCTAGGGCAACGGTGTCTAGATGGAATTTGTATTTGTGGTCCTGGCAACTGGACCTTTTTTGGAACACCATTATTTTTGTCTTACTGAGATTTACTGTCAGGGCCCAGGTCTGACAGAATCTGTGCAGAAGATCTAGGTGCTGCTGTAGGCCCTCCTTGGTTGGTGACAGAAGCACCAGATCATCAGCAAACAGGAAGACATTTGACTTCAGATTCTAGTAGGGTAAGGCCGGGTGCTGCAGACTGTTCTAGTGCCTCGCCAATTCATTGTATATATGTTGAAGAGGGTGGGGCTTAAACTGCATCCCTGTCTCACCCCACGGCCCTGTGGAAAGAAATGTGTGTTTTTGCCAATTTTAACCGCACACTTGTTGTTTGTGTACATGGATTTTATAATGTCGTATGTTTTTCCCCCAACCACACATTCCATCAATTTGTATAGCAGACCCTCAGCCAAATTGAGTCAAAAGCTTTTGAAATCAACAAAGCATGAGAAGACTTTGCCTTTGTTTTGGTTTGTTTGTTTGTCAATTAGGTGTGGTGAATACGTGGTCTGTCGTGACGGTAATTTGGTAAAAGCCAATTTGACATTTGCTCAGCACATTGTTTTCACTGAGGAAATGAACTAGTCTGCTGTTAATGATAATGCAGAGGATTTTCCCAAGGTTGCTGTTGACGCATATCCCACGGTAGTTATTGGGGTCAAATTTGTCTCCACTTTTGTGGATTGGGGTGATCAGTCCTTGGTTCCAAATATTGGGGAAGATGCCAGAGCTAAGGATGATGTTAAAGAGTTTAAGTATAGCTAATTGAAATTTGTGGTCTGTATATTTTATCATTTCATTGAGGATACCATCAACACCACAGGACTTTTTGGGTTGGAGGGTTTGTATTTTGTCCTGTAGTTCATTCAATGTCATTGGAGAATCCAGTGGGTTCTGGTAGTCTTTAATAGTTGATTCTAAGATTTGCATTTGATCATGTATATTTTTTTGCTGTTTGTTCTCTGGTATAGGACCAAAAAGATTGGAGAAGTGCTTTACCCATACATCTCCGTTTGGATAGATAGCTCTTCGTGTTGTTGTTTGTTTAGTGTTTAGAGTCTATGGATTCTTCAATTACATTGAGCTGATTTCTGACATGCTGTTCCTTCTTTTTCCGTAGTGTATTTCTGTATTGTTTTAGTGATTCACCATAGTGAAGGCGTAGGCTCAGGTTTTCTGGGTCTCTATGTTTTTGTTGGATAGGTTTCTCAATTTCTTTCTTAGGTTTTTGCATTCTTCATCAAACCATTTATCACTGTTATTACTTTTCTTTGGTTTTCTGTTAGAGATTTTTAGATTTGATAGGGAAGCTGAGAGGTCAAATATACTGTTTAGGTTTTCTACTGCCAAGTTTACACCTTCACTATTACAGTGGAACGTTTTGTCCAGGAAGTTGTCTAGAATGGATTGAATTTGTTGTTTCCTAATTGTTTTTGGTAGGTTTCAACACTACTTTCCTTCCATCTATAGCATTTCTTAATATTATTAAGTTCCTTTGGCTTTGATGCCCTCATGATTGAGTATTGCTCTGTTCAAGTAGACTGTGATTTTGCTGTGGTCTGATAGGCGTGTCAGTGGGCTGACTGTGAACGCTCTGAGAGACTCTGGGTTGAGGTCAGTGATAAAGTAGTCTACAGTACTACTGCCAAGAGATGAGCTATAGGTGTACCTACCATAGGAGTCCCTCGAAGCCTACCATTGACTATGCACATACCCAGTGTGCGACAGAGCTGCAGGAGTCGTGGACCCGTTTTTGTTGGTTATGTTGTCGTAGTTGTGCCTAGGGGGCATATGAGGGAGGGAATGCTGTCACCTCCAGGTAGGTGTTTGTCCCCCTGTGTGCTGAGGGTGTCAGGTTCTTGTCCAGTTCTGGCATTTAGGTCGCCACAGACTAGTACATGTCCCTGGGTCTGGAAATGATTGATTTCCCTCCAGGATGGAGAAACTGTCTTCATTAAAGTATGGGGATTCTAGTGGGGATTCTAGTGGGGGGATATCTCTCTCTCTCTCTCTCTCTCTCTATCTCTGTCTGCTCTCTCTCTGTCTCTCTCTCTCTCTCTCTCTCTCTCTTGCTCTCTCTCTGTCTCTCTCTCTTGCTGTCTCGCTCTCGCTCTCGCTCTCTCTCTCGCTCGCTTTGTCTCGCTCTCTCTCTCGCTCTCTCTCTCTCTCTCTCTCTCTGTCTCTCTGTCTCTCTCTCTGTCTCTCTGTCTCTCTGTTTCTCTGTTTTTCTCTCTCTCTCTCTCTCTGTTTCTCTCTCTTTGCTCTCTCTCTGTCTCTGTCTCTCTCTCTCTCGCTGTCTCGCTCTCTCTCTCGCTCTCTCTCTCGCTGTCTCTCTCTCTCTCTCGCTGTCTCTCTCTCGCTCTCTCTCTCTCTCTCTCTCTGTCTCTCTGTCTCTCTGTCTCTGTCTCTGTCTCTGTCTCTGTCTCTGTCTCTCTCTGTCTCTCTCTCTCTCTGTCTCTCTCGTCCCTCTCTCTCTGTCTGCTCTCTCTCTCTCTCTCTCTCTGTCTCTGTCTCTGTCTCTGTCTATGTCTCTCTCTCTCTACCTCTCTGCATGTCTTCATCATCATGATAACTGACGTTTAACATGTTCTATTTATCTTTCTCTCTCCCAGACTGAGGACTGCAAGTCTTTCTTCATGGAGGAGTGTGAGCTCCATGGTCCTGCTCTCTTTGTCCCTGACATCCCCTGCCCCTCTAGGAGCCCCTGACAGGGCCAGACTCACCCTGCCGTCCGGCCTGGAGGTCAGGACATCAGGCATCCCTGAAGCAGGACTGGGGGTATTCAACCAAGGAAACACTGTGCCTGCAGGAGCCCATTATGGACCTTATGAAGGAGAGATCACAGACAAGGACCAGGCCATGGAGAGTGGATACTCCTGGGTGGTGAGAGGAGTGTGTGTGTGTCATCGCGCTGTGCTTACATTTTGTCCAACCTGATCAAAACTGTAAGTATGAATTGTTGTTTTCCTCAGATCTACAAGAGCAAACACTGGGACGACTACATTGATGCTGGGAGAGACACTCACTCCAACTGGATGAGGTGAGCAACACTGTGAAGTACAGAGGAAGTCTCACAGTCCTCTTCCTCCTTCTGTTTCTCTCTGTAAGTACAGAGGAAGTCTGACAGACCTCTTCCTCCTCCTGTTTCTCTCTGTAAGTACAGAGGAAGTCTCACAGTCCTCTTCCTCCTCCTGTTTCTCTCTGTAAGTACAGAGGAAGTCTGTCGTCTTCCTCCTCCTGTTTCTCTCTGTAAGTACAGAGGAAGTCTGTCGTCTTCCTCCTCCTGTTTCTCTCTGTAAGTACAGAGGAAGTCTCACAGTCCTCTTCTTCCTCCTGTTTCTCTCTGTAAGTACAGAGGAAGTCTCTCAGTCCTCTTCCTCCTGTTTCTCTCTGTGAAGTACAGAGGAAGTCTCACAGTCCTCTTCCTCCTCCTGTTTCTCTCTGTAAGTACAGAGGAAGTCTCAGTCCTCTTCCTCCTTCTGTTTCTCTCTGTAACTACAGATGAAGTCTCTCAGTCCTCTTCTTCCTTCTGTTTCTCTCTGTAAGTACAGAGGAAGTCTCTCAGTCCTCTTCCTCCTGTTTCTCTCTGCAAGTACAGAGGAAGTCTCAGTCCTCTTCCTCCTTCTGTTTCTCTCTGTAAGTACAGAGGAAGTCTCTCAGTCCTCTTCCTTCTGTTTCTCTCTGTAAGTACAGAGAAAGTCTCATAGTCCTCTTCCTCCCCTGTTTTCTCTGTAGGTACAGAGGAAGTCTCAGTCCTCTTCCTCCTGTTTCTCTCTGTAAGTACAGAGGAAGTCTCAGCCTCTTCCTCCTTCTGTTTCTCTCTGTAAATACAGAGGAAGTCTCTCAGTCCTCTTCCTCCTTCTGTTTCTCTCTGTAAGTACAGAGGAAGTCTCTCAGTCCTCTTCCTCCTGTTTCTCTCTGTAAGTACAGAGAAAGTCTCATAGTCTCTCTTCCTCCTCCTGTTTCTCTCTGTGAAGTACAGAGGAAGTCTCAGTCCTCTTCCTCCTGTTTCTCTCTGTAAGTACAGAGGAAGTCTCAGTCCTCTTCCTCCTTCTGTTTCTCTCTGTAAACTACAGAGGAAGTCTCTCAGTCCTCTTCTTCCTTCTGTTTCTCTCTGTAAGTACAGAGGAAGTCTCTCAGTCCTCTTCCTCCTGTTTCTCTCTGTAAGTACAGAGGAAGTCTCATAGTCCTCTTCCTCCTGTTTCTCTCTGTAAGTACAGAGGAAGTCCATCTCCTCCTGTTTCTTCTGTAAGTACAGAGGAAGTCTCAGTCCTCTTCCTCCTGTTTCTCTCTGTAAGTACAGAGGAAGTCTCAGTCCTCTTCCTCCGTTTCTCTCTGTAAGTACAGAGGAAGTCTCACAGTCCTCTCTATCTCTGCCTCATACCTGATAACTTCAATAAATCCTTCTCTTTTATTCCCATATGTTTTCCCTCATTCTTTTCTCCAACATAATTAACCCTCTGTTAACTCTCTCTCTCAGGTATGTGAACTGTGCCCGTAGAGAAGAAGAACAGAATCTGGTGGCCTTCCAGTACAGAGGAGAGATTCTATACCGCTGCTGTAAGCCTATAGCTGTTGGAGAGGAGCTATTGGTTTGGTACGGAGAGGAGTACGCAGAGACCTGGGCATTGTCTTCGACTACCTCTGGGACAAAAAGAGCTCTGCTAAAGGTACTTTACTCTCTCTCCCTCTTCCTCACCTCTTCATCCCTCTCTTTACCTCTGGGACAAAAAGAGCTCTGCTAAAGGTACTTTACTCTCTCTCCCCTCTTCCTCACCTCTTCATCCCTCTCTTTACCTCTGGAACAACAAGAGCTCTGCTAAAGGTACTTTAATGTTATTTCCACCTTGTCTGTCATTTTCTTATTCTACTACATTTTCCAGCTTCAATAAAATGTCGACAAAACAAAATGACAAGGTGGGATCTTTTTTGTGTCTGTAGAATGTATTATGCGCGAAATGGCTGTGGAAACAAATATTAATAACGATCATATTGAAGTAGGTAGCTTAGTGGTTAAGAGCGTTGTGCCAGTAACCGAAAGGTCGCTGGTTCTAATCCCGAGCCGACTATGTGAAAAATCTGTCGATGTGCCCTTGAGCAAGGCACTTAACCCTAATTGCTTCTGTAAGTGTCTCTGGATAAGAGCGTCTGCTAAATGACTAAAATGTAAAAAAAATGTAAAAGTAAACTTGGAGTCACGTGATATGTTGTGTGGTCCTCCCACTACGACTCATGCAGTTTATTAAGATACCGATAGAAATAACTTCACAGGGTGGTGAAAGCGCACGGTGATGAGCTTGATGCTCCTTCCCAATAAACATTGAGGGTCTTATTCTGGTGACATGATGATCGATGCTTGGCTGCCGTTTGACAAATAAAAAGAATCTGGCTCTTTTTTCCATAATAAGAATCTCATCATGTTGGTAGTCTACCCCCACTGTATCTGTGAGCTGTTGGCTAGAGAGCACATGCAAAGACCAGAGTGGGCACATTTGCTATGTAACACATTTCTTTGTGACAAAACGGTCAGTAGAGTTGAAAATTGCGATGGAAACCCATTTACTTGTATTTATTATTCGGTACATGTGAATTTACCCTGTTAAACTCTGAGTTGTTGTTTTGGACCCGGGTCCAGTGAGTTTGGGGGAGGTTTCTGTCAAAAAATAAAAAGTGACATCATCATTTGAAAGCTACAGTCCTTGTCTTTTTGGAAATCAACTAAGTTGACTGTTCCTTTAAACAGCTTGGAAAATTCCAGAAAATGATGTCATGGCTTTAGAAGCTTCTGATAGGCTAATTGACATCATTTGAGTCAATTGGAGGTGTTTTTGTGGATGTATTTCAAGGTCTACCTTCAAACTCAGTGCCTCTTTGCTTGACATCATGGGAAAATCAAAAGAAATCAGCCAAGACCTCAAAAAATGTTTTTGACCTCCACAAGTCTGGTTCATCCTTGAGAGCAATTTCAAATGCCTGAAGGTACCACGTTCATCTGTACAAACAATAGTACGCAAGTATAAACACCATGGGACCACGCAGCCATCTTACCGCTCAGGAAGGAGACGCGTTCTGTCTCCTAGAGATGAACGTACTTTGGTGCGAAAAGTGCAAATCAATCCCAGAACAACAGCAAAGGACCTTGTGAAGATGCTGGAGGAAACGGGTACAAAAGTATCTATATCCACAGTAAAAACGAGTCCTATATCGACATAACCTGAAAGGTAGCTCAGCAAGGAAGATGCCACTGCTCCAAAACCGCCATAAAAAAGCCAGACTACGTTTTGCAACTGCACATGGGGACAAAGATCATACTTTTTGGAGAAATGTCCTCTGGTCTGATGAACAAAAATATAACTATTTGGCCATAATGACCATCGTTATGTTTGGAGGGAAAAAGGGGGTTGCTTGCAAGCCGAAGAACACCATCCCAACAGTGAAGCACGGGGTGGCAGCATCATGCTGTGGGGGTGCTTTGCTACAGGAGGGACTGGTGCACTTCACAAAATAGATGGCATCATGAGGAAGGAAAATGATGTGGATATATTGAAGCAAAATCTCAAGACATCAGTCAGGGAAGTTAAAGCTTGGTCGCAAATGGGTCTTCCAAATGGACAATGACCTCAAGCATACTTCCAAAGTTGTGGCAAAATGGCTTAAGGACAACCAAGTAAAGGTATTGGAGTGGCCATCACAAAGCCCTGACCTCAATCCTATTGACAATCTGTGGGCAGAACTGAAAAAGCGTGTGTGAGTTACACCAGCTCTGTCAGGAGGAATGGGCCAAAATTCCCCCAACTTATTGTGGGAAGCTTGTGGAAGGCTACCCGAAACATTTGACCCAAGTTAAACAATTTAAAGGCAATGCTACCAAATACTAATTGAGTGTATGTAAACTTCTGACCCACTGGGAATGTGATGAAATAAATAAAAGCTGAAATAAATCATTCTCTCTACTATTATTCTGACATTTCGCATTCTTAAAATAAAATGGTGATCCTAACTGACCTAAGACAGGGCATTTTTACTAGGATTAAATGTCAGGAATTGTGAAAAACTACGTTTAAATGTATTTGGCTAAGGTGTATGTAAACTTCCCACTTCAACTGTAACTCCACAACTTGAAAGCCCTGATTTGTCATTTTAAGACGACAGGCATTTTGGCACAGTGCCTCACTACCTAAACCAGACGTAACTGGTTTCAAGTGGCCAAGAGACGTCAACTGCTATCTAGTGCACGAACTGGGAATTAGACGGGGGATATATTTACATCAATGGATAGGTAGTAGGGGTGTAACGATTCGTTTTAACAACAACATAGGTAGAGACTTCAGCTTTCTCCTCATACTGTATATACAGTACCAGTCAAACATTTACATTTTTTTACATTTTAGTCATTTTAGAGACGCTCTTATCCAGAGCGACTTACAGTTAGTGAATACATATATTTTTTTAATACTGGCCCCCGTGGGAATCGAACCCACAACCCTGGCGTTGCAAACCATGCTCTATCAACTGAGCTACATCCCTGCCGGCCATTCCCTCCCTACCCTGGACGACGCTGGGCCATTGTGCGCCGCCCATGAGTCTCCCGGTCGCGCCGGCTGCGACAGAGCCTGGATTCGAACCAGGATCTCTAGTGGCACAGTTGCACTGCGATGCAATGCCTTAGACCATTTCTGCGCCACTCAGGAGAACGTTTGGACATACCTACTCATTCAAGGATTGGAAATAATAAACAATTCAACGGTTGAGAGATTGCCAAGAGTGTGCAAAGCTGTCATCAAGGCAAAGGGTGGCTATTTGAAGAATCTCAAATATAAAATATATTTTGATTTGTTTAACACTTTTTTGGTTACTACATGATTCCGTATGTGTTATTTAATAGTTTTGATGTCTTCACTATTATTCTACAATGTAAAAAAAAGAAAAAAAGAAAGAAAAACCCTTGAATGAGTAGGTGTGTCCAAACATTTGACTGGTAGTGTATATCAGTGAACACGCATAACAAAACGTTTATTTTTAAGTGCCGCTAATGATCTTGCCTTGGCGCAGACAGCATCAGAGTTTGAGGTTAACTGTAAAAGTTATTTTTATTTGCACTAAGTCATCACACACAGCATTTGTCAGTTTGATGGAAACGATCTCTGGTGGGAAATATTGTTTTTAATGCGGATTTTAGAATATTTGCATGAAAATCTAATGCCAATTTATTGGTATCCTAGCTAATGACAAATCATTGATTTTGATTTTAAACAATGTTTTCTGTTGTGTATTATCATGTCCTGAGATGTTCCTGTTCAGGTCACATAGTCAGGAAAACATGTATGTTTTAAATGATTATATTTATTGTGATTTCCCTTATCTTAATTGTTCTCACTCTCTCACACACAGATGTGAACGTTGAGTCTTTCCAGATCTTCTCGTGTTCTGGCTGTCCGTTCTCCTTCACCTCTCAGATCTTCCTCCTCAAGCACATAAAGAGATGTCACCATGATGAGTATGTCAGACTGTTGAGGAGTGGAGAGATCAGATCAGAGAATCTCATGTCCTCCAGCAGCTCACAACACCATGGAACCACATCAGGTTCCTCCAATCCAGCTCCACCAGGAAACAAGAGAGAGACGGACAAGCAACGACCACACCGCTGTTCTCAGTGTGGGAAGAGCTTCATTAAAGAAGATCATCTCAGAACACACCTAACGCATTCACACAGGAGAGAGGCCGTTCCACTGCTCCCAGTGTGGGAAGAGTTTCAATACAGGGAGTGATTACAATAGACACCAGCTCACTCACACAGGAGAGAAGCCATTCCACTGTTCCCAGTGTGGGAAGAGCTTCAGGAGTCAGGAAATTTAAAGATACACCAGCGCATTCACACAGGTGAGAAGCCGTTCCACTGCTCCCAGTGTGGGAAGAGTTTCACTAGAGCGTATAATCTCATCAGACACCAGCTAACTCACACAGGAGAGAAGCCATTCCACTGTTCCCAGTGTGGGAAGACCTTTGGTTTCATACACGTTCTAACAGCACATCAGCGCACTCACACAGGAGAGAGAGAAGCCATTCCACTGTTCCCAGTGTAGGAAGAGTTTCAGTCAAGAGAGTAATCTCAGAACACACCAAGCGCATTCACACAGGAGAGAAAACGTTCCACTGCTCCCAGTGTGGGAAGAGTTTCAATACAGGGAGTGATTACAATAGACACCAGCTCATTCACACAGGAGAGAAGCCATTCCACTGCTCCCAGTGTGGGAAGAGTTTCAGGGAGTCAGGAAAGTTAAAAATACACCAGCGCACTCACACAGGAGAGAAGCCGTTCCACTGCTCCCAGTGTGGGAAGACTTTCAGTCGGTCATACAATCTAAAGACACACCAGTGTTCTTAAAGAGTAAAGTCGTTTTCACTTGTAAATGGGATGGTAATGTGACAATGAGATGCAGTAAGTTTTTGTTCTATCAAGAAACATGACTGAAGTCTTTTTTACATAGATACCAGGGTTGGGGTCAATTCCAGTCAATTCAGGAAGTACAATCAAATTCCAATTCTCTTCCAATGCTTTTCAATGAAGAAAATGTGGAATTGGAATTTGGTTTACTCTCTGAATTGACTGGAATACTGTTGAATTATTCTGATATGATATTCACAGAACTCAAGTCACATTTGAATATAGTAAATTACGCATGTGTATATTAACTGTAAATATTTAAGTAATATTATTGCCAACTGAAATGTATTCCCCCTTAAGTCATTAACATGGCAAGATTTAAATCCAATTTTTGATATCATAATAAAATTCACATCTCCTCTCCTTTGTTGTTCGTCTTGTGTCAGATATTAGCAACTCATACCCAGAGAAGGATTCTCTCATCTTCACTGTTGATTGTCTGACTCCAAGTAAGGAGTTGTTCTGAGGTCAGTTTATTTTCTCTCCAGGGGCCTCATTTATAACCTTTGTGTAAATGTAACACTAAATATCTGCATGTGCCATTTCTAAAAAGACACACGCACAAAAATATTGATTTATAAACTTGACGCAGGCCATACTTCCTGTTATGGATCAGACCTACCGTAAAACTGCGTGGGTGAAAGGGCAATAAGACTCTGCCTGAAAAACGCCCATAAGTCACCTTTTATGGTGACAATAATGCCCTTATTTGCTGTTTACTTTGGAAGTATTAGAATTAGGCCAATAATGTATGTAAAGGAAATAGCAACGCATTGAGAACTTGATCAAATGTCTTTGGAGGTATTGGCAGAATTTTTTCTTTTGCAGGAACATTTGCTGTATCTACCGTTTCTGAAAGACAAAACCAATTACAAATTGTTATGGACCTGTAAACAGATCGTTTGAATGCAATAATGTTTCCATTCACTTTTTCCCCCCTAACCTAAATATGCTGCACTGCTGCCGAATTCTGAACCATGGTCTACTCTGATGGAAATTACAGAACACAGTTCAATGCAAAAGATCAACTGTCTGTTCACCTGTTAAATTCTCCTGTAAATTATAAACTGCTCTCCCTGTCGGATGCATGACATTTCTTGAAATTATAATAGGCTATCTTATAGGCCCAATTAAATAAGAGATGCGCATGGTAATTTGTTGTACGGTTGCTTCGGGAATATGAACTCATCGTGGCCAGAAAATGTGAGGAATTTATTCTGTGATGGTTATGGTATATGTATTATGTATATACAGGAAATAGAAATGTTTTGTATGCCTATAGGCTATTTCATGAGTATGTCATTACACCCAGAAAAGGTGAGGAATTTATTCTGCAATGGCTGGGCACCATTTGGGACGCATACAGACTAGCGTTGCGGCAACATCATTTCTCCCTATATTTAGACTAGGAATCCCAGCAACCTCTTAGCATGATCCCTCTCATCAGACCTTGATCATTTTGCATTTAACAGCAGGTTATGTAAGGAAAGGAGACAGGAAGGTAGAGAGGAGAGAGCGAGGAAGGAAGAGAGATGTAGAGATGTTAGGCTGTGACAGAGAGAGAGACTGAAGGAAAGAGATCGAAACAAAGAAGGGTGGTGGGATACATAAGCAGAGAAATTAGCTCGCCAAATCAATTATGTTTTTGCGATGACATTGAAGGGGGTCTCGTGAATAAAATGAATGGCGACTGGTACCTTAACTCTCCCTCCCCATGGCACACACTGGTTGAATAATGTTGTTTCCACGAATTTCAGCGGACTACAATGACACCAACGTGGAATAGAAGTTGAAGTGGCGTCTGTGCCCGTGGGTCCCTCTATCTCCCTCCCTGCCTCCCTCTACTGATCATATGGGCCTCTCTACACCGTAGTGGATGCTACTATGTGGATCCCTCCACTCTCTCTCTCTCTCACTCTCCTCCTCTCTCTCTCCTCTCTCACTCTCCCCTCCACTCTCTCTCCTCTCCCTCTCCTCCACTCTCTCTCCTCTCACTCTCCCTCCACTCTCTCTCCTCTCCTCTCCTCCACTCTCCCACTCTCACTCTCCTCCTCTCTCTCTCCTCTCCCTCTCCTCCACTCTCTCTCTCTCTCACTCTTCTCCACCTTCCTCTTTTCTCCTCCACTCTCCCTCATCACTCTCCTCCACTTCCTCCTCTCTCTCCTCCCCCCGGTATCAGTAACCAGTTATATAAAACTGAAATACACAGGGTGTAATTGTAGTGTTTATTAAAAGTGGTGCAGGTCTCCAGTGTTGGGACCCCATGAGCTACCTGTCCCTACCTTCTGCTTGGGGTCTGATTTACAACCGGGGACCATCCCCACACACGCAAAATATAATTACCCCCAAAAATGCCTAACCTCCCCTGTTTTGGTAATGGTGAGTGGGTTAGCTGTCTTGGTATGATCTTTGTGCCTCTGTGTCGTTCTCACCCATCATTATTCATTCATGATTTTTCATTCATGTGAAGTTTTCAAAAATATATTCTATTCTTATTCACAATATTAGTGACTTTTTTTGTATTTACCCAATCATTTCTATTGTGCACAACAATAATCAGAAACACAACCAAAACAAACTGCAAATACATCCAACAAGTTTGTAGAGTCACAAGCTTGTGTAGTCATTGCGTGTGGATATGTTACCAAATGCTAAACGTTCGGCTATCTTTTATCCAAATACCGTAAGTAGATTTGCAAAAAACTTGACACCTTTAAATGGTGGAACTAAATACATAAAGTGCTTTCATTTCTAAACCATAAACAGATATGTCTGAAAATTACCCGACATTCAGTTCTGTCACCTCATATGAAACAATTGATCTCAAATCCAAAATGCTGGAGTATAGAGCCAAATTAAAAGTTTTAGTTCACTGTCCAAATCAATACGTAGGGGAGTGTATACCATATACTGTATACTGAGCAAAATATAAGCGCAACAATTTCAATGATTTTACTGATTTGAGTTCATATAAGGAAATCAGTCAATTGAAATAAATAAATTAGTTGTGAGGCCGGTTGGGCGGTAGCTCTAGTCGTAAAACCCTAGTAGGGACTAATGACCACACTCTGGCCCTTCTCCAGTTAAACAACAGGTCATCCGTTTCTTCACTTTCTCACTGCTTCAAGTAATAAAGATTTTTGTTCTAATGATTTTCTGTGTCTGTTTGTTCATCATAGTCACACCTCCGTCTCTTCTTCTGTCTGGTCACAACAAGCAAAGTTTACGTTAATGGTGGAAAAAACTCCACATTGGTTTTAGCTTGTTTACTCAACAGTGAAAGGGCTGTATTGGTGTCTGGGGGGAGCAAAGAAGAGGTGGTGGTTTCACCCCACGGCTTTCTGACACTGGAGAGAAAATAGACTGGTGAGAGAAAGAGATGAGAGAGAGAGAGGGAGAGAGTAAGTCAGAAAGAAAAAGGAAAGGGATGGAGAAAGAAGAATAGAGAGAGAGAAAGATATGGAGAAGAGAGAAAAACCGATGGATCATGAAAAGGACAAAGCTGGGGAGAATATGAAGAGAGAAGAGAAATAAAAAGAGATATGGAGAATATAAGATGAAGAACTGAGGATCAGTGTAAGACAGGAAAATGAGGGAATATGGAGGAAGAGATGCTGGTGGATCAGTATAGAGGGCAGGGAGAGATATGGATCAGGGGTCACGTGCCCATATCGTGTTTATCATTTCAAAGCAGTCAGGGTATTGCTGTGTCAGGCAGAAGCCACCTCTGTGTGTGTGTGTGCTTATGTGTGCATGTGTGTGCGTGTGTGTGTGTGCGTGTGTGTGTGCGGGGCGTGTGTGCGTGTGCGTGTGTGCGTGCGCACACTGTAGGGCTAGTGGGAGAAAGTAGCAGAGGCAATGGCTTTATTGAGTTTCTGTCAAATCAGAGGACAAATTACACACGCTGCTCCACACTGTGCTCCCATTGATTTTCTCCCAGGCAGGAGTGAGCAGAGTGGGACAGGCAGACATAGAGGGAGAAAAAAAAGGGATAGAAGGAGGGGCGGTGGCTCCAGCTTTGGGGGGGGAGGGGAACCCTCGTCCTCTCTTGTGCGGGGGGAGGGTCACCGTCGGGCAGGCTTTGGGTTTTGTCGTCGCCGGCCTTCCTAGCCACTGCCACTCTTCATCTCATCATTCCATTTGTTTTTGTCTTGTTTATTACACACACCTGGTTTCAATTCCCTCATAGTACCATGTCTCAAGTGTTCCCTCTGCCCCCCCTTGTCTTTGTGTGCTGGTTGTTTTTTGCCGAGTTAACATATGAGCTTGGTGGGCGCCTCGTACTTTGTGTAGAGCATACAGTTGAAGTCGGGGTGCATACATTTTTCATTGTGACCCCGTGGGAGTCAACCAACCTGGCGTTGCCAAGCGCATGCCTCTACCAGCTGAGCTGCGCGGGACCACACTTTTGGCAAATACCATTTAAGCTCAGTTTTTCACAATTCCACCGACATTTAATCCTAGTAAGAAATTCCCTGTTTTAGGTCAGTTAGGATCACCACTTTATTTTAAGAATGCGAAATGTCAGAATAATAGTAGAGAAAATTATTTATTTCAGCTTATTTCTTTCATCACATTCTCAGTGGAGTCAAGTTTTACATACACTCAGTTAGTAGTTGGGCTTTATTTGCCTTTAAATTTTTTTAACTTGGGTCATAATGTTTGGGTAGCCTTCACAAGCTCCCCAATAAGTTGGGTGAATTTGCTTGGCCCTTCTCTCCTGCCGAGCTTTGGTGTAACAGAGTCGGGTTTGTAGGCCTCCTTGCTCGCACCACGCCTTTCAGTTTCCCACACATTGTCTATAGGAGTTGAGGTCGAGGGCTTTGCGGTGGTTCACTCCAATACCTTGACTTTGTTGTCCTTAAGCCATTTTGACAACTTTGGAAGTATGCTTGGGGTCATTGTCCCATTTGGAAAGAGCCATTTTGAGACCAAGCTTTAACTTCCTAGCTGTGTCTTGGATTGTTTGCTTCAATATCATTTTTCCTTCCTCATGCATCTAGTCTGTCAAATGCACCAGTCCCTCCTGCAACAAACCACTTCCCCCCAGCTATGGTGCTGCGCCTTCCCCCTTGCTTCGGTGGGATGGTTTCTTGCAACACAAAGTTACCCTTTTCCTCCAAACATAGCGATGGTCCGCACTGTCGCCAAACAGATTCGATTTTTATTTAATCAGACCAGAGGACATTTCTCCCAAAAGTACAATCTTTGTCCCCATGTGCGGTTTGCAGCCGTGGCATGATCTGGCATTTCTGTGGGGTTTTTTGGAGCAGTGGCTTCTTTCCTTGCTGAGCCGCCTTTCAGGTTTGTCTGATATGGGCTTTCGTTTGACTGTGACTCACTCCAGCATCTTCCCCGGGTCGCTTTGCTGTTGTTCTGGGACTGATTTGCGGCTTTTCTCACGCAGGTATGTTCGTTACAACGCGTCTCCTCCTGAGCTATGCCACTCCGTGGTCCATAGGTCATACATGTCTTACAATGACTGGTTCAGCGTTTGGAAATTGCTCCCAAGATGAAGCAGGCTTGTGGGGTCTACATGTTTTTCGTCTGAGGTCTTGGCTGATTTCTTTTTGATTTTCCCATGATGATTAAGCCAAAGAGGCACTGAGGTTTAAGAGTGGGCAGCCAAATACATCCCCACAATACATTTCCAGTTGACTCAAATTGGCCTATCAGAAAACTTCAAAATCCATGACGTCATTTTTCTGGAATTTTTCAAGCTGTTTTAAAGAGCACTGTCAACTGGAATTGCTATCAGGAATTACAATAAATAATTAAGCTAATTTTTTGGAAAAATTACTTGTGTCATGCACAAAGTGATGTCCTATCTATTTGCTTTAAACTATGGTTTGTTAACAAGAAGTGTGTGGAGTGATTGAAACAGGTTTTGTGGCTCCATCCAGTGTGTAAACTTCCAGGCTTCAGCTTCAGCATATACGAAACAAACCTTTATTCGGTGATTTGTCCCGCCACAGCTGGGGTCGTCTTTTGAAAATACCACATGCTGGTCATGGAAGGCTGCTACTGGAACATTCCAGATGCTAGCCAGCAGGAGAAGCGATGGATCGGGTCTTCAGGCGTGCTGGAGGGAAGACCCGACCGTGGGACCAACTGGCGACCAGATCTGACCACTACACTCATATTCAGGGTTTTTTTAATCTATCCCGACGGGAGTTTTGTCAGGGCGGCTGCCGCTGCAGGTTACCTCTTACCTTTGGACCTCTCCGCCCGTGAACATCAGCGAACACTCTAGCATCCCGCCCCTGCGTTGTTTTGAAACTGCGCCGTTCAGAGCCCTCACCACTGCGC